>NW_002987828.1:60931-63431 GCF_000006295.1 Pediculus humanus corporis
GTACTGAATGTTACAGAAGGAACCAAGTAATAACACACCAAAAGTTCATGTTTGTACATAAACGTAAACGTACTCAAAAAAATGTACAAACTATCTGTTGGTAAAATACGCAGTTACTTACTGGTCAACCCAAAAATTTACATAAAACAAATTATTTAACGAAAATATTCATGTACTGGTTACGTTAAAAGCTTCCATATTTTTTTAAGTTCCACGTTAAAGTGAAATACATTTTTCTAATGACACTTTATTTACCATCGATATAATTAAGTTTAAATTGATGTCTATGGTTTTTTACATATTACTTTTATTTTTACTATTTCCCATTGTGGGTTATTTTTCCTGTATTAATTTCAAATAAAAATCGTAAAATTTGTTTTTAAAGAAATTACAAAATGCACGGGAGAGTCAAAATAAAAACGACAGAAGAACAAAAAGAAATCGCAAGGCAAGAGAAACAGAAAAAGGCAATAGAATTTAAAAAAATAATGAATCAAATATTAGAAAAACGTTCTTCACAAATACACTACGAAGAAGGTTTAAATCTCACCGGTAATTTATTAACAGGAAATCCGGATATAATAACATTATGGAATTATTGAAGAGAAATATTTTTGTCGTTGAGAAACGACGAGGACTTGGAGAGTTATCAAAAACTATTGGAAAAAGATTTACAATTGACAGAACAGTGCCTGAGAGTAAATTCAAAATCATATGATAGTTGGCATCATAGAATATGGATATTGGACAATTTACCCAAACCTGATTGGAACAAAGAATTAAACCTTTGCACAAAATATCTTCAATTAGACGAAAGAAATTTTCACTGTTGGGATTATCCTCGGATAGTCGCAGAAAGATCAAATGTTTCTCATTTATCTGAATATGAATTCACTCTAACATGAATACTATATTAAATTATGTATGTATATGTACATGTGTAATTATGGGAGGCAGGACCGAAAGTGATACCTCGGGAATGCCTCCCACATGGTTGAGGGGAGTATCCCAATTGGGTGGAGTGAATCTCTGCAACTGCCTATGTCAGAGGGGAATCTGCTCTCACCTTTGCGAGTTCGGATCTGATGATTCCAGCTTTGAGAGAGATCAAGGATATGAGTTGGTACCAGGAGGCAGGAAAATCACCCATATGCTGTGTATGGATGACTTAAAAATTTATGCAAAAAACGAAGAGGAGTTAAATAAAATGCTAAGGACGGCTCAAACCTTTTCCTCTGACATCAACATGAAATTTGGTTTGGAAAAATGTGCAAAAGTTAATATGGTCGGAGGAAAGTTAAAATGGAAGGAAAATATAGAAGACTCAGAAGAAGAACTTATTAAAGAATTGGACCCTGGATCAACATACAAATAAATGGGGATTGAAGAAAATTTTGGGGTAGCCAACAAGGAAATTAAATCTCGATTGAAGAAAGAATATTTTAAAAGATTGAGGCTTATATTACAGTCGGAACTGAATGGAAGAAATAAGTTAAATGCCATCGGCACATTAGCAGTTCCAGTAATAGAATACAGTTTTGGCCTTGTCGATTGGACAAAAAAAGAAATCACGCACCTGGACCGAAGGACAAGGAAAATATTAACTAAGAGTGACCATAATAATAATAATTAAAATTGAATAAGTTGACATGCGTTTACATCATGTCAACTTATTTTAATTAATTTTTTAATAATTTTATTTAGTGATTTAGTTGTAAGAAGTTATGTATGTATCAAAAGTTTTGTAATTTAGTCTAATTTATATATAGTCTATGTAATAATTTATATAGTCTATGTATATAATTTGTATATAGTCTAATTTGTAATATAATTATTTTTTTTTATATTAATTATTTGTTTTTTATTTTATACACCTTATTTTAAGTGTGAATCCATTGATTGAATTTTATTTTACTTTATACCTCCTTGGATATTATGTTTTACGGATAAATCAGAGGAAATTTTTCGATGTTTTTAGTTAAAAATGACCTTGAGCGCGAAAATCCAACGTTTACGATTTATTCTAAAGTAGGTCGACCTTGAATCCAAGGCCATTAGTTTTAAATTTAATTTTGTGAAAATTTTCATGGTCACGTTTTTTCAACCAAGGTCGACCTTGTTTACTGTTTACGCTAAGTAGGACGACCTTGTATATTTTACCTGGCACACATTTTATTTTAAGCGGGAATCCATTGTTTGAATTTTATTTTTTTCTATACCTCCTTGGGTATTATGTTTTTCTGATACATCAGATTAAATTTTTCACTAAAGAAAGGTAGGTAACTAAGGTAAAAAAAAAAAAAAACAAAATTTTTTTATTCAATTTTAATTTTCTTCTAATCAATCATTTATTTTATTTATATAAATATATATATATATATATATATATATACATACATATATATTTTTTTTTTGTCTCCTGCCTCGATTTCAATTAACGATAAAATAATAATAATAATAATGATAATGATAATAATTAGGAATATAACTTAACATTCAT
>NW_002987828.1:65931-95931 GCF_000006295.1 Pediculus humanus corporis
AATTCCATGACGATGAGGAGGGGGGGGTCGCGCAATGTCTGTCGACTACTTACTCTCCGGCACCTATGGCCAACGATTCGTTGTTTCCCTTTATGAAATACATGTTATCACCCGTCCACTGATAGGCACTAAACTCTGGATTGAACCTGAATAGAAGAGATTCTCCGGTTCCGTAAAAATGATCGCTCACCTTGAGAGAACAGGAAGTCAAAGCTCCGAAAACCTAATTGGGGGAGGGGAGGGGAGAAAGAAGAATAAAAATAAATTATCGTTCGTTCAATCATTCATTCTCCATCATCGTGATTGATAATAATAATAATAATAAACAGTTATAAAATATTTTCTCTCACGTTATTATCAGTGTCTTGTATGACGAGCAATATCGGACTTTCGATTCTCGTCATTTTCCTATAGAGGGAATTGAGTGAAAATCCATGTTGAGACGTGCTGAAAACAAGAGTCCATAGGTATCCTTCCGCTCTTGCCGGCAAATGTCTGCAAAGTTGTTTCCGGTGTTCTTCCGTTAGTATTTCCGTCGAACCCACGAGATCCGGAACGTACGTTTCCAAATCGAGACTTCCAACCGATGATGCGTATAATGCTCTACGTAATTCTTCGCTCATAGACAGTACCTGAAAATCAATCACACACCATCATCATCATCATCAAATGGTAAGTAATTATTTTCCGGGACGAACGAAAACCGCGCGGGGGGAGGGAGAGGGAGCGGGGGGAACAGGAAAAGTGTTACTTACGTACCATAATTTTTTTCCTCAAATATTTTGCAAATTTCTGAAGCGGATCCAACAAATGGGTATTTTTAGAAAATTTCACTTTTCTCATACAATTTTTTTTTTCCCCTCCCTTTTGACACGAATTTTTTTCTAACATTTTTTCCCGCCAAATTTTTCAAAAAAAAAATTCAAAACGAAAACAAAAATTCGTTAACGGTAATCAAGAGAATATACCTCGTGAATGTGACGTCATCAAATGACAAACGCGACCGCAACAACACAACAAAAGGTTTAATTTAACGTTGTTTTTTTTTTCTATGTGTTTTAACACTTAAACAACAAACAAAATACAAACAACAAACAAATTAAAAAAGAAAACTTTAAGATCCGAATGAAAAATCAGAGAGAGAGAGAAAACGATTAATAAATAAATAAATAAAACGAGTCCCAAAGTTTTTTTCATTCGATCATCATCATCATCATCAACGTGCAACAAACAAACAACAAACAGTAGAATGAGAGAGAAAACGTTAAAACGTCATTAATTACGCGTAAATGTATATTATTAGTATTATTATTATTATTAGTTCTTTCAAATTATCTAAAAATAAAACTTAATATCAAACACGAATAAAAAGCACAATGAAAATTAATGGCGGCGCCACCACCTTTTCCTATCACATCCGGGATTTATAAAAATTTACAACTGCTCCTGTTCCTGCTCTTCCTGTCGTCGGTGATTAATTCCTTTTCATCCGGAAGAAGAACAACAACAACAACAACAAACAGTAAATTTTCAACTTTTCAATTCGAATGTAAAAATTAAAAAATCCTTAACGCGGAAATAAAAATTTTTTTTTTTGTGGGGGAAAAAAAAAATACGTTAACATTCGCGAACGTTTCAAATTTAACTGAAAATATGAAGAGAGTAATTATTTATTAATTGAATTCGAGCGATGCGATTGGCTCATTTTCAACTTTTCAAATCGTCTGGTTTGAAGGTGGGGAAAGTTCGACATCTCTCTCTCTCACTCTCTCTCCCCGTCTCTCTCTCTCGTTCTCTCTCTCTATCGCGCCACCTTGTCTTTCTTCTCCCCTCTCTCTCTCTCTCTCTCTCTCTCATCGTTATCAATAATAAAATTATGCCCATTTAAAGTTTATATTTAGCATCTAATTTGCATTTTTGGTTTTTACGACTGGAAAATTTTTTATTCAAAATTCGAGGTGACTACCAAAAAGAAAAAGAAGAAGACGGACCCCGGATATTGTATCAAGATAAAAAACAAGTGTCATCTTATTTTAATGAACATTCAATCTTCAATAAAAATTTACTCCTCGTTCCTCCTTTTATCTACCCCTTCCCTTCCTCTTCCCCTCACCCTTTCCCCTTCAAACGCGTTTACCGTCTCTATGGAATTTTTAGCAGAAGGATTCCCACATTTTTTTATTTATTCATTTGTTTTTGTTTTTTTTCGTTTTAATTGCCACGACGTTATTTTTACGTTTCGTTCGTTTTTTCTTTCATTAAAAAAAAACTTTGTTCGATTCCTTGACGATGTGAAATATACGTAAAAAGTGCGGCATTGAAAAAAAAACGGCCGGTGTTTAACAAAATAATAATAATAATATTAACTGATTTTAAATTTTCAAATGGGGGGGGGGGAATAAGAAAAACGGAAACGGAAACAAATAAACAATTAAATTTTCCCAATGCGATTTAAATAATTGATTGACAAGAGGGGGTGAGGGAATAATTAAAATCCGCCTTTCTCCCTTTCCCACTCCCTCCCGCCGGGAAAAATAAGCGATGAGCGAACGCGAACGCGAAACCGGATTTAAATCTTCTCCTTTTTCGTCGACGTACTCCCCCTCTCCCCACCTCCCTCCGTAAAATACTTCAACTCTCCCCCGCATTGTTACACATAATAATAATACATTTATCGACACCGTTTGTCGGTTTCTCTCTCTCTCTCTCTCTCTCTCTCTCTCTTTTTTTTTCTCACATTAAGATGACACAAAAAAAACCGGAAAGGTAATGCCAAGGCCGATTGTAAACGTTTATTATTATTATTATTATTATTATTATTATTATTTAATTTACAAGAGAAAAAAAAAAAAATTTTTTTTCAAATTTATTGCGTTTTAGTTTTAGTTTTTAAAAAAAATTTTCTTTTCACATCCTTGAGCAAGAGAGAGAGACAGATGGAGATGGAGACGAAGAGAGACAGAGAGAGAGAGAGAGAGATCAAACGGCAACCGCGGCCGTGTAAACAAATAAAATCCTGCCACGATCAAAATATATTCATAATCCCAACATTCGATTAAAGGAAAATCGAATTTTGCAACAACGCAATAATAAAAACGGTTAAACATTATTTTAAACTTACAATTCGTACGAGATTCGTTGCTAGTTCGTTCATTTTGGCATTTTCCATTGTGTCCATCTAAAGATGACCGGATTTATATACCTTAGAAACCTTACACGCGCGGTTCTTGAGAGAATCAGGTACCTGATGGTACTACAACAACAACAACTACCACCTCCACCACCACCGCCACCGCCACTACTACTACTGATTGAATTGCTTCGTTTTGCAATTATTATTATTATAATTGTTGTTGTTATTATCACCATTACGTTTCTCTCTCTCTCTCTCTCTCACTCTCACTCTCTCTATCTCTATCTCTCTCTACCCAATCTACTAGCAACAATTTTCGACCGTGATGCACGATATTTTAGGCTCGATTCCGGATTTAACGGTTCCTTTTTTTATTGATGGACGAATATTTGCAAAATGCAAATTTTTTACCTTGATGCCGCCATTGGAAAAAAAAAATGAAGCGAGTACGAATATAAATTATTCACCGAAAGTTCAATACTTAATACATTATCATCATCATCATCATCATTAACCTTGCATTCGCGGTGCGGGGGAGAAGGTGAGGTGAGGTGAGGGGAAGAAGAAATAACGATATTCTCATTGATTCGCGTAAAATAAAAATTTGAAAAAAAAAAAAAATCGCGCGCCTTCAACACAAACCGTGATTCGTTAATTACTATCATTATTATTATTATTTGTTGTCGTTGTTGTCGTGTCGCTAACAAAGATTCAAACAGACGACAAAAAAAAAAAAAAACGAACGAAAGTACCTCGAACCTCAAACGGAAATTTTCAATATATTACAACCGTTAATGTTTCATTAATTATTAATTGATAACAAGCGATTGTGTATTCCTTTTCTACCTACCTACCTACCTACCTACAAACAAACAAACAAACAAAACAAACATGTCTATCTCTATCTCTACACGAGGACAAAAAAAAACAAACAAACGGTGCAGCAATATGGCGGTGTGTTTTAATAACAACTATTTTTCACGCACGTACCTATTTATATTTACATAAAAATACAAGAGTGCGAAATAATAATAATAATAATAAGAGTTTTTTTTTTTTTACATTAAAAAAATTCTAATTTTTTGTGCTCGATCTATGATTTTTTTTTTTTTTTTTAATTGCATGCACTATTATCATTATTATTTATTCATTTGCATGGTTTTTTTTTTTTTTAAAGCGTCATCTAAGAGTCACGCACTCGCGCACGCGCACGCACGTACACACGCGCACTCACGCACATTTACCTAAACATCGATATACATTTATATATATATATATATATATACACATCCTTTATTTTCTCTACATCTATTATCGAACAATCGAACAATCAATCAATCAATCAATCAATCAATCAATCATATTCAAATAGTTTTGAAAACTAACAAGAAAAACATCATCATTATTTCTCTACGGCTAACAACTATAAAATTTAAAAAAGCAAAAAGTCCAAAGGTTTACACAAGTGTTGAAAAAAAATATAAAATAAAAATAAAAAAACATCGATCGAACAATCAATCAATCAGTCAATCAATCAATCAATCAATCACACCGAAAGGACGTAAATATTATAATCCAACAGACCTCATCATCATCAACATCATCGTTTGCACCCTGAGAATCTGACGATAGATTATGCGACTTCAATATCGTGTAGAGTTTGACGTAGGGTGCCTTCACCATCTTGGCAAGATACAAAATCAAATATCGAAAATAATTTAAATTATTTTCCCTTTTTTTTCCCTTTTTCGTAAATTTTCGGGAGCGGAAAATTAAATTTTCTTTTTTTTTTTTTTTGTAATCGAAATGATTCACTCACTCACCTCCCACGATTCTCTCGTCAAATCCGTGAGATCATCGTTGTCACCGGATTCTCCGACTCCTTCACCCTGCGTCGTCTCTTCGTCGTCCCAAAGTTCCGTGTCTGATTCCACGAGTTCGTAACCTCGGGATTTCAAATCCATATCTTCGAGATCTCCGTAATAATGCGGAACCCAAATGTGTAGGAAATTGTAAAGTTCATCAACCCTGCAAACAAACAAACAAACAAACAAACGATCATCCCAGAAGCATAAGCTCGTATGCATTTTCAAACTCTTTAAACAACAAACAAACAAACGAACATTTTCCTTTTCAACAACTCACCTATTCCTCGGTATACCAAACCAATACTCCGGCCTCATTTTCTTCTTACCATAAGACATTATGAGAGTTGATTTTGGTATTTTTTTATTTATGGGTTTTCCCATTCTTAGTCTTAGATACAAGGGTGGATCTTCGCACGGTCTCGCTGGTCTTAGTATTAATTCTGCAATGAATGAAAATCATGACGTCATCATCAGACGTGATGGAAGACAAAAAAACAAGACAGAGGAAAACTCACTATCGAATGAAACAAATAATTCGGGCATGTCTTCAACGGATACCATGCTCCTATAATCCAATTTAGGTGTCGCACTCCTTGAAGAATTTCCTTTTCCATCTTCGTGAGAATTTGAACTTCTTATGAAAGCTCCAACGGAAGATCGCCTACATATATATGTACATATATTTTTGTAAAACAAAATTAATAATAATAATAATGATAATCAATTTAAAATACTTAAGGTGACACAAAAATAATAAAGCTAAGGTGCTACATCGAAAGATGGGGTTAAAAAAAGTGACATACCTAAAATATACATAATATACATATAGTAAAAAGAATCAAGCGAAAATCTCAAAAGCACAGTAGATAAGAATAAGTGTGTGGGGAGGGTAGAGGGGGTAGGGGTAGGGGTGCGGTCGTTGGTTTTTTTAAAGAGGCTAAGAAAAAAGAAAGAAAAAATTTTTTTGTATAAAACACAAAAAGAGGGAGGAGGACCATATTTGTTGTTGTGGTCACTATGAGAACATCAATTTACGCTATAACAAGCAAGTTGGAATTGATTCTTACCCTAAAACGCCATCCTTTTTCCCGGCAGAATGAGCTTCGGTCGTGACGGATGGACAGGGTGTGTTGGGTGGTTGGGGAGGAAATCGGGATGCGAGGGGAGACCTCGTCACGGGAGGAGTGTTGGAACCGACGGGACTTTTGATTCCACCTCCCGACGAATCCTCGCTCGGGGTTTTCATCAAAAACAAATTAGTACCGAGATCCGACAAACCCGAACCTATGCCGGAACCTATGTCGACTATTCCCGAACCTATGCCGGACCCTATATCGACGATCCCAGACCCGATTCCGGTACCTATATCGACGATTCCGGAACCTATTCCCGTACCGAGATCGACAATACCCGAACCCAAATCCGCAATTCCCGATCCAATATCGGACACTAAATTTTTCGGAGAACTGCAACCCCACGTAGTAGGATATTATTTAATAGCATGAAGAAGGAAGTTAAAAAAAAGGGTTACCAGAAGAAGAAGAAAAAAAAAAAAAAAAAAACACGGCACATATTAGTAAAACCTTTTTAAAAATGATTGATTAAAAAAAAGGAAAATGAACGTTGCCACCATATGAAAAACATTTTTCCCTCATCCCATTTTTTTTTTTTCTTCTAAATTTTCCTCTCCGCAAAAAGGGACACAAACAAAAAAAGGTTCTCTCACCTTGAAAAAACTTTTGAAAAAACGGAAGAATGTTGAGAATCAGCTGAAGTTGGCAACGAAGAAAGTGAATCCTTTTCCGAATCCTTTGATTCGCTCACGAGTGATCCTTCCATCCAAGCCAGGGGATACGAAAGTCGTTTTAACATCTGGAAAAATCGGGGGGGGGGGAGGAGGAGGAAATTATTTACAATTTTTTTTATATAGATTTTTGTCGTTCCACTTTCATATAAATTTTCCGTACACACTTACTTTGCTTTTTTTTCCCTCCGGTACTTTTTCATCTTCCTTTTCCTCTTTTCCTGTTTCTTTACCATTACTATTACTATTATTACTATTATTATTATTATTATTGTTATTACTTTCAGAATCGACGCTAAACGAAACGGAATTGTTTTTCTTTTTCATATCCGGATTTGATACCAAAACAACGCATTCGTCTTTCGATGAAAAAATTATGTCGGCGTCACGTGTCACTCTTCTCAGCGGCGTCACCACGATGGGTACCTCTTGGTGATTCGTTGACGACGCCGAATCCCTTATGTCTATCCCTGAGTCGTAACAAGAAAGTTTTGTCAATTGACTTTTGTCTTCCAAACTTTCTTCTTTGTGTGGTTTTTCGGAAGATGATGAAGACGAAGAAGAAGACGAAGAGGTTACTTCTGCAATTTTATCATCAACATCATTACGTTACTCCTTTTTTTTTTATATTATTAACACCTGATACTTGCTCGTTCCTTATTTATTACCTTCGACTTTTTGTGCTGATTCTTCCGACGAGGGGATTTTTTTTTCACTTTCGGATTGAAAACTCACAGTTTCCGAAATAGACTTTGGTTTAGGAATTGCCCAGTGATGATCGAGAGAAGATGTTCGTCTTTCTTCCAACGTTCGAGGTTTCGAACTTCCCGTTTCCGGACAACTTTGTTGCGAGACTAGAGTCACATCTTGTGTCGTTGTTTGGTTGTTGGTAGGAGTTGCGTCTAAACAATCAATCAATAAAATTAATTTTATTTTTACGAAGGGAGAAAAAAAAAAAAAAAAAAAGGAAACTAAAATGCTACCAACTTAAATTAGTAGGAGTGACGAGATCGCGATCGAAAGCTTTTGGAAAAGCATCGCCGTCTCGTCCCACGTAGGAACTTAAACTTTCGTTATCCTCATCGGAACTTCCTTTACTCGGAGCTAATTCGGGAAATGTTTCGTCTTTAACTAACAATGAATCCCGTCCCGGTGATCCTTGGGGTTCGAGAGAAAGTTTTTCTATACAAAAAACAAATGAGTAATACCTTAGGTAAAGTCATTTAATATATCATCATCATCATCATCATCGTCATACCTTTCTCACTCGGTTCGGCATAATAAATTTCCGGTTTTATACAGTCTGACTTATTGTGCTTGTGCCCTACTTTCATGTGAGCTATGTCATAATAAATAGCCGCATTAACAACCAACTCCATGGGAGCAATGACACTGTAAAATTCCGAACCGTGTTCGATGACCAATGGATCCGAAACGTTTGGATCGAACATGACGGTATTTGGAGTAACCAAAAGTACTCCGCTCACAACACCCTGAATAACAATTACGAAAACGTTAATGATAATAATAATAATAATAATCACTTCATTTTTTTAATACAAAATCAATCAACCATCTCACCTGTCCATCTGTTATAAGTCGAACGTTTATTTTCAAAAATCTAGCTTCGTGTCTCCTCGATTGCGGCGACGTCGGAGCTTTTACACGTTCTATGTGACCCGGTTTGGGTGACACGGGCCTTAAATTATCTAGGATTTCCTTTTCCTCGGAGAGAGGTTCGTGTTCTCCATCTTCGGACGTTGACACCGACGTCAATGTTTCGTCGGCGTTTTCGTCACCTTTATTAAAACAACAACACAAGCCAATGAATAAAACTCGCGAGGGTAAGGCGACGATAATGTTTTCCTTTTTCAATGACGTCACGGGAATTTTGATTAAAATCTCGTTCGCGGCGAACGTTAAACCTTTGTAAAATTTTTCAATGAATTCAAATACGTTCGAAACTCGAAGAGTTGACATTAGAAGAAAATCACGAACGAACGTACGACGTACCTACGAAAACTGAATGTCCACGACCGACAACACCCCCTACTCTACTTGCTCATAAAACGACAAAAGAGAAAGAGAGAAAGAGAGAGAGAAAGAGACAGAGAGAAAGAGAGAGAGAAAGTAAAAATAAATTAGAAAAATTTATAAAACGAATGAAAAGCGTTTATATATACGAGCCTGAAAATGAAAACGTAACCGACCCACTTATTAACCGTTATTAGCGAATAATTCAATCGCGAACCTGATTCGCTTGTGTGCATGCACCTTAAAGCCTACCTTTTTTTTTTTTTTTCGGCCTTATAAAAATTAATTGTTATTAAAAACAAAAAAAAAAAAACCAATTAATGAAAATTATCAGGCACATAAAATTGCAACAACGACGATATTCATTCAAAACCCACGTACGTCATTTCATACGCGCACACACGCACAACCGGGAGGGGGAGGGGAGGGGAAATTACCTTCTCCTGGATTCTTTTTGTCCGGCACGTGAATCAATTGTCCCGGAAATATGAGGCTTGACGCTAATCGATTTAATTTCCTTAATTCCGATGGTGTGATGTCGAATCTCGCTGCCACGGAATTCAACGTGTCCGATGCTTGAACCTGTACGGAAAACAAAACCAACAACAATAATAATAATAATAACGAAAACAAATAAAATATAATCATCATCATCATCAACGTTTACATAATAATAATAATAATAATTACCGTGTATGGAATTGTGTTGATCGGAGGAAGAGTTTTTTTCTTTTCTTTTTCAACATCGCCATCCGAATCTGAAATTTGTCATCATGACAATGATAATGATAATTAATAATAATAATAATAATAATAATAATAATTTTCCCTGCCAAAAACGTCGTTTTTAATAAAAAAAAAATAACGACGAGATTTTCGATTTTCGAGTTTCGATTCTCGATTATTCGACTTGATTAAAAATTTCAATATTTATTGAAATCATTCGTTTGAGGTTAAAGTTCAAAGTTCAAATCAAGAAAAAAATAAATAAATAAATAAATAAATTTGTTTTTTTTTAAATGAGAAAAACAAATCTACTTCAATCGCAGAAAGATTTTCCCTTAATAATAATAATAATCAAACATTTTCCGTCGAAAGAAATAATGATGATAATAATAATAATAATAAAACAACTAAGTAATAGTAGTACGACTTTAAGATCGATAACTTAAACTTTTATTTTTTTTTTTTTTTTTCCGTGATTTGAAAGAGAAAAACAAATTATATACAAACGCGAGATGTTACGACCTAATTCCACGACTGGATAATAATAATAATAATAATAATAATAAAAACCTCAAACGAAAATCCCTTCATACTCTTTTCATCGGTTCATCAACAACAACAACAACAACAAGAACAGCAAAAAAACCGTTGAAAAAACAATATACCTTTTGTACGAATTTTTTTCTCGTCAGACACGTAAACCGACGACGTCGTAATGGACGCCATTTTTTTTTTGTCGCGACACTAGCGCTAGCTTTAGAATAACGTTAAAAGTTGCGGAAAATTTTAGAAACTCTTACAAACCGCACACACGCTTTCGTTACGGGAAAAAAAAAAAAAAAAAAAAAAAAAAAAACGTTTTGACGTTGGCAGAGAGAGAAAGAAAGAGAGAAAGAGAGAGAGAGAGAGAGAGAGAGAGAAAATTTTTTAAATAATTTGAAAATTATAAAACTCACCCGCGACAGAATCGAAACGATCTTCAACTTTGGTCCTGAGTAAATCCAAATCAAACGGGGATGATATCCCGTGGTCAACGCTTCGACTTTTGCTCCTGTTAACGACATTAAACTTTTTTTAATTTAATTAAAAAAATTAAACTAAAACGTTATCATTATCATTAGTGTTTTTTTTTTTACGTTAAAATGAATGATTGTCGACATACACAAACTATCGAAAAGCAATAAAAAAAAATTTTTTTTTACCTTGTGTAAGGAATCGAAAGATTTGTCCTACCGACATCCGTCGAAGCTCTTCTTGATCTACAAAATTAAAAAAATTTACACAACACAAAAAAAAAAAAAAAAAAAATTTTTTCGAAATAATTGGCAGCCATGTTTCATTTTTTCCCGCCTATTTATTTTCGCTTTTTTTTTTAAATTTCCATGCTTGTGCACGATTGCTTACCAAATCAGGTATCTAACAAAACGTTTGTTTTGCTGAATTGCATTTTCCTCTTTTTTTTTTTTCCCGACCATCGTAAGGCATTGTAAGGGAAAGTTACAGCAAAAATAATAATAATAATAATAATAATAATAATAAAATGCGCTAACTAAATTAAAAAAAACAACGACAAGCTTAAATAATACAAACATGCTCGATAAATGCTCGTTAGCACTTATTATATGTATATTAAAAAATGGGAAAAGTTATCGATTTATCGAAAGTTATCGATATTTATCGATACTCGATCGATTTTTACTGTCGCTTATTAATGAAAAAATTCGTGGGTAATAAAATGCGTCATGAGTGCGTGCATGCGTGCGATCATCGGGAAAAAAAAAAAAAAAAAAAAAAAAAAATTTAAATTAACGAAATAATTGACCAAAATAATAACTAGAACAAATAATAATGATAATGATGATAATAATATAACAATCTCTCTCTCTCTCTTTCTGGTCGGCCGAGGAAATTTTTAGTCGAAAAAAAAAAAAAAAAAAAAAAAAAAAAAAAAGAAAAAGGAGGTCACAGTTATACGTCCCAAGTGCGTGACGATAAAATAAAAATTTTATCATTGTTTTCTTTTTTTTTTTTTTTTTATTTACTTCACAAAGAGTGAGAGTGAGAGAGAGAGAGAGAGAGAGAGAGAGAGAGAGATGGAAGGAGAAAAGAAAAAAGAAAAAAGGAAAAAATACCTTTGAAAATTTTCATTTGGGCCATCTTCATTGTTAACTCGGGTCGTGGAAATCCAGACCTTACGGCGAAATAATAATAATAATAATAATAAATCGACGCCGCTTTTCCCGTACAAACGAGCTTTTTCCCGGAAAATTCCGAAAATTTTTCCACGTCCGCCGCGCGCTTTAAAATTCGTCAATTTTTTTTTTCTTCTTTTCCCCCTACCGTCGTTTCTAACCTTCTAACCGCTCGAAAACTTTCCCGTTTTATTTTTCCGGAGGAAAGGGGGGTGGGGTGGGATGGGGAATCAGACTGTCGAATAATAAAAAGAGCGAATAAAAAGTCCGACACGTTCTAATTCCACGTGTAAACAAAACAAAATGAATGTTATTAAAAAAAAAAAAAACCGTGTTAATTTTTGTGACGTTTCGACGCTCGGTTGGAAAATTCGTTTATTTATTCTCGAATGTTCTTTTATACCCCCCCCTCCCGTAAGCGCACAGTTCGTCTCCTCAATCGTCAGAAATTTCGTGCCTAAAAAGTTACGTAACGGAAAAAAAAAAAAAGTTTCGAAACGAAATAATAAAATGTAAAATGACTGTGTGCAAGTACAAAACGACGCGAGCGTTTCGCGAATTTACCCGCCATTTTGAATCCTCTGAGGTAAAAAATATCGAACGATATATAAACCTTTTTCAACCTTTCGATTATTATTTTAAATCTCGAAAAAAAAAGTAAAATGACGTCACTACCGAAAGATGGCATTGCTTGAAAACGACTAACCGGAAAGAGAGATAGATAGAGAGAGAGAGAGAGATGGAGAGAGATCGCAGCATGCGAGTTTAAATACCTGATCAATGGCAAAAGGGTCATGCAATGCAGCAACGCATGGATGATAATAATAATGATGATGATGATACCTTACTCTTTGCCTAAAATACTCACTCAATTTGATAACTGAATAAAACTTACCTGAAAATAAAAAGAAAAAAAAAATAAATAAATGTTAATCTATCAAAAGTATATTAGAATTTCCCCCCTTCCCCCTCCCTCCCCCAACTCAAATCATTTAATTACATTTGTTAATGATGATATTTACGGTTAGATTAATTAAATAATAATAATAATAATAATAATTTTCAAATCATTCAATTATACGAAAAAAAAAAAAAAAATCGCTTACACAAACACTGATTTTTTTAAATAGAAATCACCAAAATAATAATGATGATGATAATGATAATGATAATGATAATAATTGAAGCCTGATGACGTCGCATTCGACTAGTATACCGTCGAAGACATAGCATATACGACGTATCGTCGATGAATCATAATAATAATAATAATAATTATGATTGTACAAAATAAATAAATCAAAATCCACCATATATATATATATATCAAAACGCCATGTTGTTTTTCAACAAACACAACAACAACAAACACGACAACATTATCATCACCACGAATTTCACCGAATCACAAAAAAATTTTTCCTTTTATTTAAAAAAAAAAAAAAAAAAAATCAAATCAAATTAATAAACTTGAACGCGCTCTTATCAGCCAGAGGAATTGACTAATTAACCTTCATGATGAAGTCATTTGAAAATTATTTTGAAAAAAATATATTATTATTATTATTTTGAGAGAGAGAGAGAAAAAGAGAGAGAGGGGGAGGGGGAGGAGGGAGGAGGGAGGAAGAAATCAACCGTTTCAAATTGTCTCGAATTCGAGTTAACTGACGTTACACCGTCGTTTTGTTTATTTACGGTCGTTAAAACCACGTCTAATTTGTAGGAAGAAAAAAATAAATAATAATAATAATAATAATAATAATTTTTTTTTCTCTCTCTCTCTCTCTCTCTTTTAATTGACGAGAAAACGAACTTAATTACGCGGGATTTTTTTTTTCCGGGTACGGTTTTTTTTTTTTTTTTTTTTTTTTTTTTACAAAAAATTTCTATCTTAATTTTCCTCAAATGGAAATCGAAAGAGAGAGAGAGAGAGAGAGAGAGAGAAAAATTTTTACTTCTGAGGTACTAAAAGCGCGGAAAATATTTTTTTAAAAAAAATCATGTGACCTCTAATAATAATAATAATAATAATACACGTACGACGCACGCATTCATGTTTATACATAAAAGTGGTTTTAGGGTGCACATAATATATATATATAAATATTTTCACAAGAAAAAAATTTATTCTTACGTCATCAACGTGCAAACTTAATTAATTAATTTTTTTTTAAATTTAAATGGAACGGGGGGAGGGGGGGGAAATGTACCTAAACCTTAATTTTTTTTCCCCTCGAAACGTTTCTGCTGTGCAATTTACAAAATGAATGAGAATCTCGAGATTAAAAACACCGTAAATAAATTGCTAACGTGGCACCAGACCAATATAACAATGTTTGAGTCATGAAAAATAATAATAATAATAATAAATTAATTAATGATAATCTTTAGGAAGACACACAAAAAAAAAAAACAATTCGAAACCAGATTCTTCTCGAAAAATCAAGATATACCAACAAGGTTGCCACGGGTTTGTTCAAGGTCACATATTTTCCTGCAGGTTTTCTTTTTTTTCTCTTCAAAATCACCCACATGTACTCATTACGGGTACGAGTACGAGTACGGGGGGCGGGGGGCAGGGGGCGGAAGGAGATCAACATTCCAACGAGAGTAGTTTGGTGTAGTTTAGTAAACATCAATAAATTTATTAAACGACGGTGCCCCATAATATTCAATACCTTTGGATACCGGAATTAAATTTCTTTCATTCTTTCCTTCCCTTATTTGTTATTAACGACAACCGACCGCCATTTTTTCGTGGCAATAAGTGTTTAATCTCGTTAAACTCAAAACAAACTTACTTGGATGAAAAATCATCGGGGACAAAAATGTTCCACCAGGATTTTCTCTTGACTCTATCGTAAATGGGCGGTGAAATTTTTGCCGAACCTTCCGAAGTTTCGCATGAATCATTTCCGGTCGTGGTACCATCTCCTCCCGATCCCTGTTTCCTTTTCCTATCACCCTTACCGAATTTCTCTTTCGGCAAATGAGTGAATCTCGCTTGCCACGATTTTCTCCTCCCTCTTTTCTCATCCAAAATCCCGCCGGACGATCCTCTCTTTTCCTTTCTAAAAGTGTTTACGATTCCCACGATGGAATTGTGTCTCGTCCGACCTATTCTATACGTGGCCGGCTCATCCGTTTCGGGTTCCTCTCCGTATATGTCTTCTTTGATACCCGTGAGAGAACCTTCTCGCGACGTTCTCTCTCTTCCACCCAGATTTCTCTCGATGTTTTCAATGTTTTGCTCCGTGACGAGGGATTCTATGGATTTGCTCCCGGACACCAAACCAGAATTGACTTCCTCCCATTTTTTCGACATCAATGAAGTATTATTATTGTCTTTACTCGTCGTCGTTATGAGACTCGGACGATATGATATTTCTGCGTTCATGTTTAATGACAAAAAAAAAAAAAAAAAAAAAAACAAAAATCCGTTTCACGAGTCACACATTTTAAAAAAAAAAATTATTATGTTTCCTTTTTTCCTTTTTCCTTTTTCCTTTTTTTTACATAGTTTATAACAATTATTATTAAATTGTACACATCCGGATAAATTCACACACTCGTTAATGCCACGCAATTATTATTATTATTATTATTATTAAAAAAACAATCAATGTATTTTAGTATCTACAATAATAAAAAAAAAAAAAAAAAATTTTTTTACGCGTTCGATGTAAAAAAAAAAAAAAGGTGACAACGACAAACACGACAACAACAACAACAACACTAAAACGATCGAACAACGGTAATAAAAATAATATTTGTAATCAAACAAACAAACAACAATAACGGTTATAATCGGAATCGATTTCATTCAACAACAAGAGCAAATCTTTAAATAAACTTAATAATAATTTCTCATTTATTCATCATTTGTATGCATAAAAAAATCCGATCGAAACGACAAACGAACGACATGTTGTTGTTGCGCAATCAAACAAACAAACACACAAACACATTAATAAGAATAATGAGAGAGAGAGAGAGAGAGGCAATTATTCGTGAGAATTATCCATTATAAACAAACGACACCAAATTTGACACGACAAATGTGAGAAAACATAAATTAAATAAATAAAAAGAAAAAAAGAAAAAAAGAAAATTCTTTTCCTAACGTTCATCATCATCATCATCATCATCCTTCTCCTCCTCTCGTTTTATAAGAAAAAAATTAATCCTTCAACAAACAGGGAGAGAAAGAGAGAGAGAGAGAGAATTAAGATTCATCACGTGATTCCGAACCGAACGGAAGTAAAATTAATTACAAAAAAAAAAAAAACGTCACACAATCATTTTTGAAATTGAAAATCTGTCGAGAACAACAAACGAAGAATGATTATCATTATTATTATTATTATTATTAATCTCTCTTTCCGATGTGGTGGTGGTGGGGGTGGTAGTGGTGGTAGTACTATCAGCCCGAGGGTTGAATTCTCTCTCATCTCGCACATGCCTGCCGGAAACTCCTCCATCATCCAATCATTTCAGGTCATCAGACAACCAAAACGAAGAATAATCACGATCCAAGGTTGAATTCGTCACTTTGCAAAAAAACTCGCGAGAGAGAGAGAGAGAGAGAAACGTTTCTTAAATATTAAACATTTATAAAAAAAAAAAAAAAGAAAGAAACCAAGGAAGAATCCTTCGACTTACGACTCAGGAAGGAGGAAAATTTTAATTAACTTTAAATAAATATCGAAAAAAAAAATTTTTTTTTTTTATCTCGGGCAATTATCAACAAAACCAAACCGAACCGAAAAAATTATTTAAAAAAACCGGAAGCACGATAATTATAATTATTCGACAACAAACAACAACAACAACAACAAAAACAACAAAAATGCAAAAAAACAATTCAATGTCTCCCATACACCTTTTTTTTTTTATTAATTAAAAATTTAAAGGAAGTTTTTGGTCAAGCCCATATTATTATATACATACTTCAAATTTCTAAACCAAGGATAAGAAAGCCAACAACAACAACAACAACAACAACGCCAACATTGCCTTATACCTGCCAAAGGAGGCCGGAAAAACCTTCGCACGATTTTCTTTATCATCATCATCATCATCATCATCATCATCATCATCATCATCACCTCATAGAATTTAAATTAATTTTAACATTAAAAATAAAAACGTGCACGTTGTCACACAACACAAACCGACCGACCGATCAACCGATCAACCGACCAACCGAACAACCGACCAATTACTTCTCTCGTGAAAAACCAAATGAAAATGTCGTCAAAAAATGGCGTCAAAAAAGTGAAAATTCTCATTAACGATTATAAAAAATTAAAAAAAAAAAAAAATGGACACGTCCGAACGGGTCAAACCTTATCGATTGCCATCATTCGTATGCTGCCAAAAAGACGACGACGACGATGATGATTTTTAATGTCACCATCATCATTATTATTATTATTATTATTAATACTTCTGAGAATCCATTGGAAAAAGAGAGAGAGAGAGAGAGAGAGAGAGAGAGAGAATTAAGATTCATCACGTGATGCAACCAAACAGAAATAAAATTAATTATTTCTACGTACGAAATGAAATGATAAAAAAAGACGATCAATAAGAAGTAATAATAATAATAATAATAATAATAATAATAATAATAATAATAATAATAATAATAATAAGCAAACAAATTTTTTTTGGGGGGTACAAACCCCCCCCCCCCCCCTGTATGAAATTCATGGCTCCCACTATTTAAAAAAAAAAAAAAAAAGAGAGAGAGAGAGAGAGAGAAAGAAAAAAGAAACATGATGCTCACGCGACATATTTCAATACCGGCAAACAACGAATAAGTCATAGAGAAAGAAAAAGAGAGAAAGAGAAAGAGAGAGGGAGAGGGGAGCGAGGGGGGGGGGAGAGAGAGAGAGAGAAACAAACGAATTCATTAGTTAATTTAGGACACGGCCGTGATGTTAAATAATAATAATAAAATTTTTTTATTCTGCACGTACGTTAAAAATATTTTTTTAGAAAACGTTTTTTTCCTTTTTTTTTTTTTTTTCCTTTTTCGTATTTATAATAAATTAAAAAAAAAAAAAAAAAAAAAAATTACGACGAAAAACAAACAAACGAACAAACAAACAAACAGATAATCGATCATCCATTATTATTATTATTATTATTAATTACGTGCGAAATAAATAAAAAATGTAACCGATCGATCGATACAACAACAACAACAACAACAACGAAAAAAATTTCTTTTCTTTTCTTTTCTTTTCGCTCTTTTTTATTAAAGGAAACGTTTTCGTGGAATTAGAAATTGATTAATTATTATTTCCACGTCGAAATATATTATTAAAGCAAAACGTATAGAAGAACGAACGAACGATCGATCAATTTTCCCTCACTTTTTGTTTTTTCCTTCCTTTAAATCCAACAACAACAACAACACCAACAAAATGATTTTTTTTAAAATTATAATTAACGTTATTTTGTTGTAAAAAAAAAAAAAAAAAAAAAATTAAAAGTGAAACAAACAAACAAACGACAAAATCATTACACCACACCCAAAACGATTTTAAAAAAAAAGAAGAAACGAAATTTGCGGTTTGACGTTTACATTATTGCGGTAAATATTTCGTCGCAATTTTTTTTGAAAAATCGTGTTAATGATAATAATGATGATAATAATGATGATAATAATGATAATAATAATAATAATAATAATAATAATAATAATAATAATAATAAACGAAATATTTTGCGTATGTGTCTTCTCATCGTGGGGATGAAATGAAACAAACAAACAAACGAACGAGTTTAATGCGAACAAAAAAAAAAAAAAAACAAAAACAAAATGGATTCCTATCTGTTAAATTGTATTTATTATATTTAAAAAACCTTGATTCGCACAAATCATTTTTTTTTTTCATCAAACACGTTGTTCGAAAACAATCAGACCTTCATTTTTTTTTTTTTTTTTTTTTCCAAGTTATTCGACTGACTTAATCATAAACAAAGAAAAAAACAATCGATACGAACGAAGAAGGTTCTCATCACACACCGTACACACGTTTGTTAAGAAGAAAGAGACAGAGAGAGAGAGAGATAGAGACAGAGGTTATCATTATTATCATTATTATCATTATTATTATTATTAACGCCGAATAAATAAATAAAATAAAAAATAAAACTAACAACGCCTTGACCCTCAGAAAAATAAAAAATACCTTGACAAAGCTTAAAACGTACTCAAAGGAAATAATTTTCTCTCTCTCTCTCTCTCTCTCTCACCCTCCCTCTCTCACTCTCTCTTCACCACCACCACCACCACCATCGGTGGTGAATAAAACGAAAAAAAATTTCTTTTTCAAATGTTGGTACGAAAAAAAAAAAAAAAATTTACAAAAGAACCTTTAAATCGATGATGATAAAAATTTCAAATCGATTTTTCTTATGCACGATTTTCACTTTAAAAACGCGCACTCGTACACGCAGTCACGCACGCACTCGCGCACGCACAAAAAAAAGAGGAAAAAAATTAAAATTTTTTTTTTTTTTATTTTTGAGAAAAAAAAACAAACGACGAAGGAATAAAATTTGGTCAGGGGCAACGAGTATTATTTTACCCGGGACGAAACAAAAACACCGAATCCAGAATCTATAAATATCGTCAAAGCGAACGAACGAACGAACCTACGAGACAGAGAGGGAATCAGGTAGGCAGGCAGGTATGTAGGTAGGTAGATAGGTATGGGAGACAAAAAAAAAAAACGGGACTCCCAAATCGTCGTCATCATTTTTTTATCCCATTCGATTAGATCAAGCAACGATAAACTACCTACGTCTCATCGAGATATAATTAAACTTGCTTCCTTCTCTCTCTCTCTCTCTCTCTATCAGTAACCATCCGAATGGAAAAAAAATATCATTTAAAAATGTTTACAATTTTATAGGATAGAAATGATAAGTGCCACCATCACCACCACCACCACCACCACCTCTTGAGATAACAGTTTCTTTCCTTCCAACGTTGCCCAAGTGATAAATGTAAAAAAAATGTGTGTGAGAGAGAAAGAGAGAAAGAGAGAGTGTTAAAACCGGTTCAATAATGACGATCACCTTGGCGGAAGTTATTTAGCTAAACCAAATAGTAATAATAATAATAATAAAAGAGCCCAAAGTATAAATTAACATCGAGGCACACCTTTTGATTAAAAAAAAAAAAAAAATCAAATCGAACCTAAAAAAAAAATATTCATTCCGGATAAAGGGATATTACTCAATTTCATGTTTAATAATCCAAAATAATCTACTCGACGAACGTTGATTATTATTATTATTATTATCATTATTATAAATAAATAAATAAATAATAATAATATTATTTAATCAGAGTTTTTTTTTTTTTTAAATTAAATAAAATAAATAAACAATTAAAGGATTTAAAGTGTCAGATACGAATTGTTAAACCTTTTCAGGTTTATCTCTCCCTCTCTCTCTCTCTCTCTCTCACTCTAAATAAAGTTCAAGTATTTTAAACCGAACGTGACGTAACTTCTTGAGTAAATAATAATAATAATAATGATGGTGTTAACGACGACGACGTCGTAGACGACGACAACAACAAATTATAATAATAATGATTTAATGAACGGTATATGTTAAATAAAAATTTTCCCTCTCTCTCTGTGTGTGCGTGCGCTCTCTCTCTCTCTCTCTCTCTCTCTCTCATCATTTCTCATTACATGTAATCATTATACAACTATCATTATTATTATTATTATTATTACTATTTTTACTTTTACCGATGGTTGAAACAAGTTACGCAATTTAAAAAACCGAGTTAAAACCCATTTTGAAAACCTTACGAGTACCTGAGAGAGAGAGAGAGAGAGAGAGAGAGAGAGAGAGAGAATTCGTTTTATTATATAAAATAGGAAAACAATAGAATTAAACTACGGCGTAAAAAAAACGAAATAAAATAAAATTTAAGTGGAAAACCTTCACGAGATTCGCCTGAAACTCTGTTTAAAAAAACCAAAAAAAATTTCTTTTACACGCACACGCACACGCACACGCACACACACGCCCGCATTTTTCGATTCGAACAAAAAATCATTATTATATCGCAAACACGTGATTATCGACAAACTTGTTACAAATTATTCGTGTGAAAATTTTTTAAAAACCTCAACAAACTCAGAAATTTTTTTTCGTTTATTTTATTTTTTTAATAACAAAAACCTGAATATAAAAAAAAATCCAATCGAGTTTACGTAACGAAAAACTGCAACAACGCATGCTATAATAATTATTTCGACATCTCAAAATCGTCCAAATCAAAACCGTAAATAATAATAATAAAAAAAATACATTCCTCCCCTTTCCCTCCCCACCCTCTCTCTCTCTCTCTCTCTCCCCCGAATTTGATGATGATGATGAAAAATGACGACGAAGGATTATAATCGCGAGGGGGGAATATGGGGGAAATCAAAATAATAATAAAAAAAACCTGAATTATTAAAGTTTTTTACGTACGGTAAACGTTTCTTACAAAATATCAACTGCTACCACCTCTACCACCCCTACCACCACCACCACCACCACCACCACCACCACCACCACTACTCCTAATAAATCATAATAAGGGAAAGTGGAATAAAAGAAGAGAAAGAAATGAGAGAAAATTGCAATAGAAAAAAAAAAGGTAAAATGGAAAATCGTCATTAATTACGTCATCCTCCTCACTTTAATTAACAACAACAACAACAACAGCAACAACAACAACGACAACGAAATTATCGATCTAAATACTATTGATAAGGCAAGTTATCGATTGAAAAAAAAGAAAATTTTCCAAAAAAACAAAAGGACGGGAAAAATCATTTATCGAATATATACAGACGTGTCACGAGACAAAAAGCCAAATCGAATCCTATTCGAACGTATTTCCTCCCCCCCTCTCCCAAGCAAAAAATTATACAGCGATCGGGAAAGGAAAGGAAAGGGGAAGGGGGGGAAGAGGATTTCCACGATCAACCTCCTAAATAAATCCTTCAAAACGTTTTTTTTCTCTCTCTCTTTTTTTTTTTTTTTAAAAAAAACCACTCGAACGAAATCACTTGGCATCCTTATCATCATCGAACGCGTCTTATCATCACCAAATCGTTTAGAGAAACCCAACAACCACAACAACAACAACAACAACAACAAAACACAATATCAGTAAAACTAACCAACCAACCAACACTTACTGTCCTTTTTTCTTTCTCTCTCTTTTACTTTATTATTATTATCATCATTAGAAATTTATCATCGTCTTTTTTTTTTTTTTTTTTTTATTGATGAGCATTAATAAAAAAACTCCATTTTTTATAAATAAATAAATAATAATTATTATTTTTTTTAAATATATTAATAATAAGTTTATTTTTAAAACTTTGAAATTTTTTAATTTTAACGATCATCAAGGATTTTTGTTTGTTAATGTTATTGTTTGTTGTTGTTTTTGTTTGTTGTTGTTCGTTTGTCTTATATATATATATATTTTTTTTACGATTAATTGTACGTATTTGGAATTTTATTATTATTATTATAATTTAAATTACAAAACATTTCTATCAAATTCTTTTCTTTTTTAATATTTTTCAAAAAAAGAAAACGACGATGATACTAATAATAATAATAATAATAATAGTAATTTGCATATTTAAGGCTAAACGATTTGATAACGTGAAAAAAATAAAATAAAAAAAAATACAAAAATGGCGTTTTCCACTCTACGTTCAAGCTACTGGTTTTTTTTTTTTTTTCTTTACATCTCACGTACAAACAGCAAAACAATCAACAAACGGACAACAATACGTTAGACAATCAGGCTCCATTTCTAGGCACCGAAAATAAAATCTTTCTCTCTCTCTCTCTCTCTCTCTCTCTCTCTCTCTCTCTCTCTCTCTCGTTATAAAAATTTAAAAAGGAAAAAAAAATTTTTTTTTTCTATTCCATCAACATCATCTTTGTCTTCGTCGCCATATTTTCGAAAATTTGAAAGACGATGATTGATGGATGGATGGATGGATCGATTCATCGATCGATCGATACATCGATCGATCAAACACATTCAACATTCAGAAACTCAAAAGAAAGTCAAAAAAGAAAAGAAAAAAAAAATTCCCATTGGTTACATTACGAACCAATGGCAAAATTAATTTCATAAAAATGATGAAATTTCAATTTAAATCCTAATTTAGAATTTCTCTCTCTCTCTCTCTCTCTCTCTCTCTCTTTCACTCTTTCTCACTCTTTCTCTTTCTCTCTCTCTCTCACACTTTTTTTTTTTCGCACGGAAAATGTAATGATACGAAATTTTCGTTTCGTAACAAAATTGACACGTTTCAACAAGAAAAAATTCTTCTTCCTTCGTCGACTCTCTTTTAATTTACACGAACGTTTAAAAATTTTCTTTTCTTTTTTTCGTTACACGTTTTTGTTTTTTCCTACCATTTTAAAATAATAATAATAATGATAATTAAGAGAACGAACGAACAAACAAAATCGGTCATCATCATCATCATCATCATCATCGTAAAACTTCTTTCTCGCAATTCATTTCATAAACTTTGCAATATGATAATTACGTGAAAGTTTTTTTTTTTTTTTCTTTCTTTTGCAAACGTTGTAGTAAATCATAAAACATTCAACGAGGAACGAGAGAGAAAGAGAGAGAGAGAGAGACAAAAAAAACTTTCAACGTGTAATTCATTCGACAATAATAATAATAATAATAAAATTTCCATTATTTTCTTTGGTAAAACATCAAAACGAATCCAATTTTAACAAATAAAAAATACGAAAAATTATTATTATTATTATTGTTTCGGTCGTCACCTTTTTTTTTTTTTTTTTTTTTTTTTTTTCTGTTCGAACGCACCACAACAAACTTTTATACGAAAATTAAAAAAATAAAAATAAATATTTAAAAAACAAGAACACGAAAGAATTCACTTTTTACACTCACTAAAAAAAAAAAAAAAAAAAAAAAGAAAGTATGTTCTTCACATACAAATGAATACCGACACACGAATGAAAGTAGAAAACCGAACTAAAGAGAAACGATCGACGACGATCGACGATTGACGACGACGACGACGACGACGAAAATGATAATAATATTAATAATGATAATAATGATAATAATAACAAACAACAAACAACAACGTGAGAGTCCGTTACAAACGAGTACACGGTATCAACTGCTGCCAATGGTCGTCGATCGTATGGGAGAAGGGAAAAAGAGAAAATGGCTGCTACGAACTCTGCTAGTAGTAGTAGTAGAAAATATTCTAATATTTTATTTTTTAATGGCGCTCCTCCGTGCCACGACCAACGAAACCTGAACGAAACCTGAACGAAACCTGGGGGAAGGGGGGTACCCCCAGGAGGGTAAAAGGTTATTTCGTCGATTTTTTTATTTTTTACTTAAAGAGAGTTTTTAATGGCGGACGTCATTTTTCGTGATAAAACACGAATTTTTTCGTAACGTTTAAACTTATTAATAATAATAATAATAATAATAATAATAATAATAATAATAATAATTTTTACATTTGTCAAACTCTGGTCGGTCAGAAAAAAAAAATTTAGGTCAAATTTTCAGGTTGTCCACAAAAAAAAAAAAAAAAAAAAAAAAAAAAAGAAATCAAAAGCGCTTATTGTGAAATACGTGACTCTCATGTAGTATACCAAGTTCCTCCTTCCCCACCCCCTCCCCCACCACCTCCTCCTTAAGAGATCAAGGTTATCGACATTATAAAACACAATAAAAAAAAATTTCAACCGATTTTTGCGTGAAAAAAATTTTGGGGAGAAAACAGAGAGAGAGAGAGAGAGAGAGAGAGAGAGAGAGACGGGGAGAGAGAGAACAACACGTCGTCGTCGTCGTCGTCGTTTATGCCATGGGGGCCTTAATAGTAATCTTTTGAATGACCCTTCCTTGAATCTGAACGAGTCTATTGTCAACAAAACGTAGTCATGAAAATTCAACTGATTCCGAGGTCAAGGTCAAATTCCGCCATATTTATTTTGCCTTTAAATAAGAATAATAATAATAACAACAACAACGATGACGATGACAACGACGACGACGACGACACGGTTGTTTCAAAACAGGCACGAGAAAAAAAATAATAATAATGATAATAATGATGATAATGATAAAACGTTTTCACGAATTTTAAATTAAATTTATTCCGCTGCCAACATCGTAAAAAAAAAAAAAAAAATTATTTTTCGCCAAAAAAAAAAAAAAAAATTAACGTAAATTTAATGCATATAGTCGAGCGATTGAAAAAAAAAAAAAAAAAAAAATCTCTCACGACCTTCTTTCGCGAACCTTAACAAACAACAACGACAAACAAAAAGAGGAAATCCAACAATTATCACCCTATATGAATTATTTTCATCGAAAAAAAATTTTTAAACAAAAAAATTACCATCCATTTTTACGAAAAAAAAAAAAAATTGCAAGAAGAAAAATATCGCCAGTCAGATATGAACAAACACGAAAAAAATTTTAATTATAATAAAATATGTATGCGTGTGCGTGTAAAATGTTGCAAAGAGTAAAAAACCTTGCAAGGTAACAAGAAAATGACGTCATTGCCATAATTTCCTCCTCCCCCCCCCAATATAAAGGAAATATGGAAAGAAATGGAAGCCCAAAAGGGTCACCCAATTTTTACGCATTTTTTAAAAATCGAAAACACTTGTTTAAAATTCAACCTGACATGAGTTATAATTAATTAAACCTGGTTTTTATTTTCATGTTAAACTTGAGAAAATCATTCGTACAAAATAGGGTCATAAAATGAGGGGGAGGGAAGGGAAGGCAGAGGGAGAGAGAAAAAAGAGCGCGAAAAGAGGAGGTTGGGCAACCGTAAAAAAATTTCCCCCCGAGGGTATCAAGGAGATGAAAGAGGAGGAGGAGGAGGAGAAGGCGGTGGCGGTGGCGGCGGGGGGCGATTGTGAGAAACTGTTAAACCTAAAAATTTATCCGAAAAAAAAAAAAGAAATTTTTATTTTATTTTATTTTTCCGGAATGAGATCAAAATTAAAATGGATTCCAAGGTCGAACGGAAAAGCTTCAAGGTGATCGGAAAATCAAATAATAGTTTCCATTTTAAAACGACGATAAAATAAAATAGATAGAAATGAATAAATACAAAGGATTTTACGTGCGATGAATGGGGAAGGGGGTAGAGAGAGAGGGGTGGGAGTAGGTAAGAAAATGTCGACGCATCGCAATCAAGTCGCCATTTGTTTTTTTTTTTTTTTTTTTTTTTGTCGCAAGTTTGAAAAGTGAAAGCCATTTTGTTGTAGTTTCCACACACGAAAAGGTCGTTACCCGATTGTGATCATTCTAACTGTGAATCTTCTTCCTATCTGCGACTCCTTTTTTAGGTTTTCTTTTCCCCCTCCCCCTCCCCCCTTCCCTCCCCATTAAAAAGAAATGAATTCCTCGATGGTCAATGTCGAATTCACCCGAAGGTGGGTCGGTCGGTCGGTCGGTCGATCGAACATTTTCCACGGCTAAGGCAAACTACATTTATGCTTACCCACCATATATGACCTTGGAAAAACTTTTTTCTTTTTTTTAAATCCAAAATTTAAAGAGAGACGAAAAAAAAAAATTTTTTAATAATAATAATAATAATAATAATAATAATAATGCGAAAAAGGAATAAGACAAAATATTAAACGTTCATCAATCATTTGATTAAAAGAAATCAATCAATCAATCAATCAATCAGTCAATCAATCGAGAGTTTTCCTATTAAAAAAAAAAAAAAATTCATTGTTTTTCCCCTCCCCTCCCCGCCCCCCTTGAACACAACAGAGAGTTTGATGAGTTTGTTATTCGAATGTCCTTGTTGCAAATCAAAACGGCCTGTTTATAAAAAAAAAAAGTTAATTGATTTACGAGAGAGTGAGAGAGACGAAGTGCTTCTCGCCATTTTGTTTGTTCGTTTGTTTGTTTGTTTGTTTGTAACAAAACGAATATTATATATTCCCACGGCCCGAACCGATGGGGCGAGGCAAATATTCAACACTTTCAATATACCCTACGCATGATAACCCTGTAAACATTTACAAATTAATCGATTCGAAATGGAAAAATTATTTCTACAAGATTACCAATCAAGTTTTCAAAAGGGGGGGGGTATGGGGAGGAAGAGGAGAAGAGAGGGGCCAATTTTTAACCGTCAAAATATTTTAATGCCTCAGCAAAATAAAATAGAAAAAAAAAGAAATCAATCGTCTGTCAATCGGTATCAATCCTTACCCGGTATTAAATACGAACTTTCAACAACGTACAAACAACCAAAACAAAACAATCACAACAAACAACATCACCGGCAACAAATGATAATAATAATAATAATAATAATAATGATAAACTTAAGTAATAGAATTATTATTATTATTATTGAAAAATTAATTACGCGATAATGTATATAAATTTTATTTACACAAAAATTCAAGTGCGAGAAAGAAGAAAATAATTTTTCAATTTAATTATTATTATTATTATTATTATTTATTAATTAATTAATTCATAATCATTTTAATTGAAATTTTTTATCTCTCATTTTCTTTTTATAATCAAATCCCAATCACTGACGAGAATACATACGAAAAAAAAAAAAAAAATACTGAGTCAGAAAAAATCAGACATATGTAGCAAAATCAACAACGAATGAATCGTTCAATTCGGTTTATTTACTCTATGACTAAATTTTTTTTTTTTTTATTAAAACAATCAAAAATGTCATAGCTAAATCATAATGTTTTTTTTTTTTTTTTTTAAATATTTACAACGTTCGTTTCTTTCTCAAATATTTGAAATTAATTTCGAGAGTATAATAATAATAATCGATCGATATATGATTATTACGTAATTAAAATTTTATTTTTCGAAAGGGAGAAGAAAAAAAAGCCCCCCCCCTTCTTGTACCTCGTTCCCAGTTCCCCCCCATCTCTTCCTATTTTAAAAAACGTGTGTAATGCAAACATTATCGCTTTTTTTTTTCCTTTCGTGACCAAAACGTATGGGTGATTTTAATTAAATCGATAAAAAATCGAAAAAAGGAAAGAAAAAATCCTCTTGGGGAGGAGAGGTGGAGTGAGGATGTTAAAAATTTTACGATACGATATTCGGTGGCGGCGACGACAACCGACGTGGGAAGGAGAGGGGAAGGAGGAAATGCGGAATAAAAGAAGGAAAAAGAAGGAAAAATAAAAAAAATTTCATTAAATTGTCAAATAATATAAAAAGATATTTCACCTGGAATATGAGGAGGAAATTGAAAAAGTAAACGAAATGTGAAAATCTTTGGGCGAAAATAACGGATTTTCCGGTATAAAACCGACAACAGCAACAACAACAACAACAAAATGGCGTCGTATAGTCATATAGTTGTTAGTTATATTGAAACGTACGCGTGAAATGATATTTTTTTTTTTCCAACCCCCCCCCAAAAAAAATCGAATTTCTTTTTTTTTTTTTAACGGGAGTGGGAAGAGAAGAGGGAGGGGGAGGGGAGGAAAGGGAAAACGACAATTTTTTTTTTTTTATAAACAAAATCTATTTTCGATATTCGCGACGAAAATAAAAACCTGACCGTTTTACGTCTCTCCCCTTTAACTAAATATAAAAATTTTTTTTCCCTTCGTTTGTTCGTTTGTTTGTTTGTTTGTTTGTTTTTGTCGGAACCGACCGAGAAAAAAAAATTAATTCGATATAAAAATCCTGCCTCGTTAGTCAATTATTCGAACAACCGAAAAAAAAAAAAAAAAAAAAATTCTCGTAATTCACGATCGGTTTTCCGGAAAACGGTTTTTTTTTTCTCCTATTTTTTTTTTTTTTTATAATATTCAAAACCCCTTCCCCTCCCCTACCCCCCACAAAAAAAAATTGCGTTTCACTTTATGAAAATTCAAACGATTCGAAAATATATATAAAAAAAAAAAAAGTCATAGACACATGACTCAAGGCAATTTAATAATAAATTCAGATACGAACAAACAAAAAAAAAAAAAAAACGTTTTTTCGAATAAACAACAACAACAACAAACAAGGACTATTTTTTTTTTTTTTTAATACGCTGATTAATGTTTACGTACGAACAATCATTATCATTATTATTCGGGAATAAACAGCCTGAATAAATTTTTTAATTTTTTTTTTTTTCTTATTCTATAAATCATAATTTTAATTAACCATCATTAAATAAAAAAAAAAACGAGCTCTATGAATTTGCTTAAATATTTCCTTTGACCTTTTCTTTTTCCTTTTTCCTCATTTACTCTCATTTCCTTTGATCACCGTAACGTAAAATTTTTCCTCGAGGTTCGTTATTTTTTTTTTTTTTTGCTTTACATCCAAAAAAAAAAAAAAAAAGAAAATTCCTTCTTTTTAATTCGAGAACGTTTCCTTACTTTTTATATGAATAAATAAATAAAGGTTTAAAATTTTTTCCCGCCATTTTTAAATTATTTTTTTTTCTTATGTAATTTATTATTAATAAACCTTCTGCCCTCACCCCCCTTCCCTCCCTCCTCGCTTTACTTCCTCTCCGAACAAACGGGAAAAACGATATACGATCACGGTGTGGTGTCCCTGCCCCTGTCTCTCCCTCGTCTCCCTTCCCCTCGTCCCCCACAAGATTAAAATGATACCAGTCGCGAATCCATTAATTTTCAAAGGATTAAACTTAAATTTTAATTACGTTGCACAATCCCTGCGCACATACATAACAACGAAACGAGAGAAACGAAAACTTTTCGCTACCATGAAATTATACCAAAAACGGGGGGGTGGGGGGAGCGGGTATTGATTGCACTGCGAGAAATAACTCGTTCGGGGAGGGAAGGGGGGAGGGGAAACAGGTACGATTGATTTAATACTTCACGTTAAAGATGTAAAAAAAGAAAAACGACACACCGACCGATACGTAGTAAAAAAAAAAAAAAAAAAAAACCGGTCGCCATATGCATAATTGATTTTGCAAAACAAAATTTTTTCGAGGGACATTCGAGTGTGAATGAGAAAGGCCTCGCGAATGCCTGAGGTGAGGTTAACATGGTCTTTGGAACTCGTTCAAAACGTACCTACCTACCTACCTACCTACGTACCTAAGACGACGATTATGGGCAACTACCCCGGAACAACACCGATTCCAACATATTGTTCCGCGTATGACTCGA
>NW_002987828.1:100931-110931 GCF_000006295.1 Pediculus humanus corporis
ATGTAAAAGAATTAATACCCGCACCGATAGTAAAAGATTATAAAATAATTTTTGATGAGAGTTCAACGGATTATAACAAAATAATAATGATATATTACAAAGGAAATCATTCAAAATGTTAAAAAAAACATTTAAATCGATAAAACAAATATTGTTAACACATAATGATTTTTGTGTTCACTACTACTGCTACTACTACTTCGACATGAAACGTTATCATCATCATTAAATAATTAATAATTATTAATCGATATAACTTACCGCTTTTAAATAAAATTAAACAATTCGAGAAGTGTAATTTTCCTTCAACGTTCAAAACGAATGGAAAACCGAACAAAAAAAAAACAAAACAAAAAACAACAAAAACAAAAATTTTGAAAACAGTCAAATAATTTTTTTAGGATTTATTCACGAGCACCGCCATGCTACCGCAAATAATAAAGAAACTATTTATCTAGTACCACGACAAATTTACAACGCGCTATGCAATCTACTTACCCGCATTCAATTGTTTTTATTTAAATTTTCCACACAGTAGCCAACCGCCATTAAAATAAATTTACAATTATTATTTAGAACAATAAAATTAAAATTTTTATTCGTTATAACAATTTTAACAATCAAATTTTAAGCTATAGATTCCAAAATAATTAATCCCCCCCCCCCTTAACATCTGAATTTTACATGTTTTATGATGTCGATTGTAATTTTATTGTAAAATTATGTAAAATAATAAATAATTATTTAATTTTTTGCCCATAAATTCTTTTTAAAATCATTTAAATTTACTAATATTCAACAGTGACAGTTTATTTTCAATTATTAAGCATTATTTATAAGAAATTAATGATGATGATAACTCTAACAAAGTTTAATAAATAAAATAATTTACTATTGCCATGTCAAATACAACTTCTTCTTTTAATTATGTAAAACATTCATTTTCTTAATATAAATTTACTCTTGTAAAGTTATTTTCAATCAATCAGTCAATCAATCAATCATAATTTTAAAAAAATTTTTTATCTCAATAAGTTAAGCTCAATAAGTTAAGTATGGCTATTAAAACCTATTATATAAAAAATTAAAGTATATATATGCGTACAAGTATATACATATATTTATATTATAAGTATACATTTGCATATAAAACTGCTAAAAACGGCTTCGTTTTATTTTTTTTTTTTGTGTGTGGCTTATGTTTTACTACGTCTACTATCCTATTTCTCAGTATGTGCGGCAGGTTTTTCAATCTCTGACTTTTCATCCTGAAATAAACCAAAAAATACAATGCAATAGAGAAAAATTTGAAATTTTTAAAACTTTTCTTGCAACAGAGAGAGAGAGAGAAGGGGGGAGAGGACAATTTAAATTTTAAGGATCCTATTTTGTTTGGCAGGTAATGTAAAAAAAAATTTCACAACGAGTACAAAATAAGTACCTCGTTATATATATACCCTCTAAAATTTTTAGGTTGTCACCACCACCGATCACCGACCATCACCACTACCACCACTACAGAACTACGTAATAAAAGTGCAAATTTTTTTGTTTTTTTTTGTTTTTGTTTATGTTTTTGTTTTGTTTTTGTCTTTGTTTTTCGTTTTTTTACGATTTATTAATTAATCACATTTCAAAACGCAAGGTTGAGGGTCCTTCGGGTTAGGGGCACATAAACAATCTCTGACTTTAGGTTCCTTAGGAGTTGTTTCTACATTTGAGCGTTTAGGTTTTTCTACTGGGTCTGTAATATAATATATAATAAATCAATTACCGTTTTATTATCGTTGGATTTTAATATTGACAATCCCATATCGTTTGTCAATTTATCGAGCCATCCTGGCATTTTTGGAGTTTCTGCAATCAAGAATCACAAAAAATGATCAACAACACGTCGACACAATGTCTTGAACGTTTAAATATTTACTTACCACCGTAGATGAAATGATAGGCGACGATAAAATATTTTCTCGTTTCCAAAACGACAGCTTCGAAATAATCGACTGCTTCATTCGGGTAACAAATGGCTGCCATGCCGACCATACCACACACGCTATACATGAACCTCCTGAACCTGCTTCTCCTCATTCCTAATACGTAACCCGTCAAACCTGCGAGTCCTATGGCACCTATTCTCTCTGGACCATTTTTTTCCTCTCGTAGATAATCTATTGCATCTGTGAATTAGTGATGCCCCCCCCCCCAAAAAAAAAAAAAAAAGAAAAAAAAAAACAAAAAAACAATGAATACAAACAAACACGAGTAGAAAAATAAAATAATAGTACTTAACACAAAACAATAATAATAATAATAATAAAAATAATAAAAGTAATTGTAATAAAAATATGCCAGATAACTTACCTTTGTAACATAATATAACTAAAACCTTATAATAATAATAATAATAATATTTACATATAAATATATACATATTAAGACTTTACTTATAACTACACTTAGGGTTAATGTCGACAAAAAAAATGTGAAAAAAATAATCCAAATCGAATGAAAAATAAATAAATAAATAAATAATATAAAAATATGGACATTAAAATTTGAGCCAGAAATATAATATATCCATTACGTCCAGTCTTATAATATTAAAGAAAAAATAAATAATATATATATATAGTGCTAATAAAAATATCTGTCATTTGTCTCAGCATTCGGATTTTTGACAATATGAGCAACACCCTTTTTGGGGGGGTCCTTCGCAAGGCGGAATTTTTTCCGTTTTTGTATGTTCGCATTTGGGTTGTGGGACGGGGCAATTTGGACGATGTTTTATTTGACAATGATGAATTTGCTGTTGGAATTGATTATCATCTTTTTTACTCCTTATTCCGCTGCTACACGGATTACCACAATGATCAATGCAAAAAGTATCAAATTTTTTCCCAGTCGACCAAGGCCTTGGAAATCCTTTAAAATCTGTTATGCATCTCGATTTTGTAGTCATGCTATTTTTACTTATTTGAGAATGTACATCATATTTATCCTCTAACGATTGTTCCAAATGATTTCTCGCATGTTTATTACCCGGGCCTGAATACATATGCCTTTGACCCTCATACAAATTTTTCAACTCTCTCTTCACACACATCGTGGTTTGCGAAAAAAACCTTTCCACGATTTTTTTTTTTTTTTTTTTAAATTATGTTATTATTTATTCTAATAAATACTTACAATCGGCTTTTGCAAATCCTTTCTGATAAACATCTATTATCTTATGCCTGTATCCTCTTAAATTGTCTTGCCAAACCCAGAGTTCTCTTCTGATATTACCTACTGCTTCCTCCATACTACTAGGAGGTGAGCTATTTGGTGTGTCTTCGCTGAAATCAAAAGTGTGCACATCACTTCTACATAATTCATACACATTTCTCGATTGCGAAAGTGTTAACTTAATTCATTAGTTTAGTCGAGAAGAGAAGTTAATGTTAATTATAGTTAAAACTTACCATTGAGCACATTTTGCATATAATGGAAGATCGCTAGGTTTTGTTCCTGGCTCACTTGGACAATCCTCCAAAGATTTACTTTTTTTTAAACTATCCGAGGTTGCAGTTACACCAGCAGCACTTGGTATTAATATATTTTTAAATATCTGCAATTAATCAAATGTGTCACATATAAAAAAGTAAATATTTTTTATTAAAAATATCGATAAAGAAAAGTATTTTAAAATTTCCAAAAAACTTTTTTTTAAATCGAAATAACAATTATTAATATTTAATAAAAAATACTAATAAACCGTTTTCCATATGCAATAAAATTAAAAAATATTGCATAAGCCATAATTATAATTATAAATAACTTTTATAAAATTATAAAATAACTTTTCTTTCGAAATTTAAAGTGAAAAAAAAAAAAAAAAAAAATTTAACTTACCTTTAATGAAGTCATTATTTAAATATACGTTATAGCAAAAAAAAATTAAATTAAACGAATGATTTTAAATTATATAACAAAGTTTTTGTTTTTTTTTTCTTTCCTTTTTTTTTAAACACGAATAATCATTAATTTTAATAATAAATAAATAAAAAAAAAAGAAATTATATATGTATTTATGAGTGCTTATTTTTTTTTATAAATTAATAAAAAATTATTTTTTATGAGAATGTAAAAATTTCTGATTTAGATTTATCGAAAGCCATTTTTAATGGAGATTTTGTCGTCTGCCGACGTGCGATTAGACTCATTCTTTTTTTTTTTTTTTTTTTTTTTTTTTTTTTTTAAATTCAAATTTTTCTTAACGAGAACGTTAAGATTTTTTATTATATTTTCCCTCCCCTCCCCACCCCCCCCCAATTAAGTGTTGTTAAACATTAAAAATGACTTACGAATAATATAAACTATTTATAATTATTTATATAAATTTAATTAAAGATTAATCAAACCGCAAAAAAAAATAATTTAACCGTTATTATCATTTATTAAATGGAGACTCTCTCTTTATTAATTAAATATTATAATAAATAAATTTTAAAATATTGTTTTTATGTCAAAACATGATTCGAATGATTAATATTAATAAAATTATTAAAAATTGTTAGAAACTGTGTTAAGAAGCAGACATTTATAAATGTCGAATTGTTAAATGTAATTATTTTCCTAACCATGTTAGGTTATAAAATGTAAAAAACTATTAATAAACTTTTGTAAGTTAATTTTATGTAACAAATACATTAATAATATAAATAATTAATTGAATTAAATTAAAAATTTAAATTCGATTCCTTTCCTCACGATAAATATGTCCAAAATAAATAAATAAATAAATCGTACGTATGAAAACACGAAAACCGTTACCGTTAAAATTTTTATATAAGGGAAAAAAATTCGTACGTAAACTTACGTGCTTAATAATAATAATAATAATAATAATAATAACTCACTCACGAATAACCGTTTTCATTTAAATAAAGTATAAGAATTTTGTTTTTTTACTTACAAATACGTCTGTATGACACATTTTTTACTTACGCACATCCAAAGTCTTCCAAACCAAAGAACAATGCCGGAATGATCTTCCTTATTACACGAAACAGGTTCGATACCAAATATTTCCGCGGGCGTTTGTTTACATACCGAACGCATTACAATTAAATTTATATATTTAAAAAAAAAAAAAAAAAAAAAGGGGGATGAGATTTTTATGTTTCGAAAATGTAATAAATTATTATTTTTTTTTTCAAATAAAATGTAAAACGAAATGTGTGAGTGAGATAAAAAAATAAATAAAGAGAGAGAGATAGACTATTGTCTATAGATATTAAAAAACACTTTTCCCGCGGACTTTATGTCCGTCATTGTAAGATAATCATCACTCCCGGACTAAATGAAAACATCTCTTGTTTTGAAAATGGTATCGTGACGTCACAACAAAGGAAACTTTTTTTTCACAAAAAAATTTTTTTTGTTACTCTATGGAATCCGCGCTCGCATCATCTCATAGATTTAAGCGAATGAGAAAAAACTTTTAACCTATTAAGGACAGTAAAATTATAAATAATAATAATAATAATAATAATAATAATACAAAAAAAAATTATATATTTATATTAATTAATTTATTATTATTATTATTATTATTTTAAATTTCGAAACGAAATAAAACATAATTAATTCGGTTGGGGGGTTAAATTTTTTAAAAACAAAACGGGGGGGGGAAATTATAATTAAATAAAACAATTACATTAAATTTAAAAAAAAAAAAACATATAAATAATAATAATAATAATCTTAGGTTTTTTTTTATATTTTAAATCACCCAAATCCAACCAACAAAAATCATCATCATCATCATTATCTTATCTTATATTAATATTGAAAATCCTTTAAGAGGAAATAAATTTTATATATATATATATATATATATTTGTCTGTATCTAATTAAATACAATGAGGAACCAAAATTATTATTATTATTATTATTATTAACAACACTTTACAACCGGAAACATAATAATCATAATAATAATAATAAACACAAAACTTTTCCAACTTATAATATTCATTGTCTAAGCACATATACACATATATATATATATTTATATTTATATTATTATAATATAATATATATATATATAAACAACACGAAGCTTTCTATAATTCTAACAATGCCTACATAAACATTTTTAATACATCCCCCTCCCTCCCCCACCAAAAATTAACCAATCAATTTTCACATTTTTTTTTTATATAATCCATTCAATTACTCTCAGTCATCAAAATAATAATAATAATTATAAATAATATTTATATAATATATATTGCTATATTTTATTTATATATATATATATTTCCCCTCCCCCCTCCTATTCTTCTTTATTATATAAATTCAAACGGTTGTGTACGTTTATTATTATTATTATTACTATTTCAAATTGACAAAATATTAATAGGAGAAAAAAAAAACAAAAAAAAAAAATTCATAAAATTCTTTTTTGTTTGATGCAAACTATTATTATTATCATTATTATTATTATGTATATATCATTGTTTAAAATTAAATTAATACTAAATATTTATATACATATTTTTTTCTGTCGTTTAAATAATATATAAAACAAAAAGGGGAAAAAAAATTATAATTATAATATACATTTAAAATTAAATTGTACAATAATAATAATAATAATAATAATAATAATTAAAAAAAAATATATGTGTATTTATGTATTTATTTATATATATATATATATATAGGATTTATGTAAATATATTAAAATCTGTTATACTACAATTTTTTTTATCAATAATAATAATAATAATAATAAAGGTACATTATATTATAACATAAAAAATTATTATTTACTATATTATCTCTCTCTCTCTCTCTTTCTCTTTCTTTCTTTCTCTATATAATATATAATATTTATTCTTTTCGTTTTTTTTTTGTCTTCTGCTATTTTATTATTATCTTTTATATATATATATATATTTGTCTTTATTTTTAAAAAAATAATAATAATAATAATTTTGAGATTTTATTCACGTTGTGTTGTCTATGTGTGTGTAACTTTTCGACAAACGATTCGAAACAAACGGAAACGTAACAACAAACAACGTAAATTAATAATAATGATAATAATAATAAATTTCGATGCAAAAAAATAAAATAAAACATTTATTATAGCGCATTCAATGTTTTCTGTTTAATAATAATAATAATAATAATATCGAAAGTCGTTTTTTATGTAAATTAACAATTTTAGGAAGAGAGAGAGAGAAAATAATATTGTCCATTTTTAATTTATCCAAACGTATTTCTCTCTCTCTCTCTCTCTTCCTATTTCTCTCTCTCTCGCTTCCTCTTTCTCTCTCTCTCTTCCTCTTTTTCTCTTTCTTTTTACAACAACTACTCTTCCCCCGTTTAAAATTGGTAACAATGAATATATATATAAAAAGTATTATTAATATTATTATTATTATTATTGATAATTACGCATTTGGGTGTAAAAATCATTTTTCTCATTCGGAATTCCCATTCCCTAAAAAAATTAAAATACAAACGAGAAACGATTTTAAACGGATTCCAATTTCATCCCCTCCCCTTCCGCCCTTCCTTCCTCCTTCCCTCTCACTCCTCCTCCTTCCTCCCTCTCGTCCTCGTCGAAACAAGTTCAGGATTCGTTAAAGTCCTGATTTACAAATCGGTATTTTTTTTAATTTCTCTATAAAGCTACCAAAAGGATGTATGTCATTTTCGTCGTCGTAATAATAATAATAATAATTAAATATAATATACGTTGTTTATATAAATAAATGATAATGATAATAATAATAAGTAACGGGGCTCACGTGACAGTACACAAAGTAATTCGTAGTTATTTAATTCTCGTGCGCGGTTCGGCGTCGGCCGTTACTTTGACCTAAACCCAACCTGACTCACACTGACGGATTACATTTTAACATTAAAACTATCATCATCATCATCATCATCATCATCATCATTATTATTATTATTATTATTATTAATTTTAAATCGTTCTATTTATGCCATTAAAACTCGTTTATTTATAAAATTGAAATTCACATCCGGGAAAAAAAAAAAAAAAATTTTTTTTTTCTTTTTTCTACTACGCGGCGTTGTCATCAAACGATTAATTATTACTATTATTATTATCATTATTATTATTACGTAATTATTTTAAGTAATTAATATAATAATAATAATTACTTATCAAAAAATATTTTGTAAAGGTAATATGTACTAGCCCCGTACGTTTATATTCATATTATTATTATTATTATTACTACGTCATTTATTATTATTATTGCTTGTCTTACGCAGTATTAATTAAAATTACCGTAATAAAAATCATCCAATTAATTATTCGATATTAAAAAAAAAAAAAAAAAAAAAAAAACCGCGCGGATGTAAATTATTATTATTATTATTATTATTTGAATTTCTTTTTTTTTTTTTTTTTTTTTTTTTAAATTTTCTAGAAAGATTTGTCATTTACGTTGACTCAGTCTCTCGTCGATTTGACTGATCCTGAAAAGAAAAAGAAAAAAATACCAAAGTGAAAATCATCATCATCATCATCATCATTATTATTATCTTTTACCATTTGATGGAAGCTCATACCTAAAAGTGTAAATTTATACGGCGAGGTCAAAGGAGTTACAACTCATCATCATCGGCGTATACATTTTTTAAAATTATAATATTATTATTATTATTATTATTATTATTATATTTAAACCGATTTTGGGAATCATCGATTTAGGTTAGCGATCCACGCGCCGAAGAGTAATTACCGAGAATGACTATTAAAATTACGGTATGCGAGTGTGTGTGCGTGCGCGTGCGTACGACACAGAGAGAGAGAGAAAGAGAGAGAGAGAGCGAGAGAGAGAAAGGTATAACTAATAATCTTAAATTTGAAAAACACCGGAAATAAAGAAGAAAAAAAAAAAAATTGATTGCACCAACCTTGATTTGTTTGTTTGTTTGTAGTTGTTGTGGTTGTTGTTGTTGTTGTTTTAGTCACCGAACCGACTGCATGCTTTTTTCCATTTACACTGCGTGCACCAAAGTTCTCTATGTTCCATTCCGTATACCTTCCTGCATTTTTTCGTTTCCCCTCTCGCTTTCCTCGTCGGAGATCCTGGAGTTTTGCTAACGTTAATTTTATTGGGTGCCGATGCCGAAAGAGAACTCGGTTGCCATGACATTTCGGACGAACCGAATGTGAAGGCTCTATTATTATTATTACTATTATTATTATTATTATTATTATTGGATCGATTTGATGATATATCCGGTTGAATGCCTGTGTAACTATTGCCCAGTTTCATTTGTTTCTATTCGATCGGGGAAAAAAAAAAAAAAAAATTAAATCGTTGCGTGTAATGGAAATGATTTCCAGAATTTAAAAAATTTCCAGAAAATTTAAAAAAAAAAAAAAAAAAAAATTTTTACAGTGAATGAACTCCATGGCGTATTGGCAGTTGGAGTGTTATTGGATGAACGTACTATTGGATAACCTTTTGTTTTTTGGTAATCAGGATCCTCGTGAGACGGCCTGCACATATCCTTATGAGGATGAACGGGAAGAGTAACAACCGTGTTTGTCATGACGTCTGCTCTCGATACTTCAACTTCCGTGTAATAAAATTCTTCTTCGTGATCGCTGAGATCTCCTTCCAAATCCGTTTCGTTCTTTGGACTGCTCGAAAACAAAAAAATTCGCTTACAAAAAAAAAAAAGTCAAAACAAACAAACAAACAAACAAAAGGTACAAACTTACCCCAAATGAGTTTGTCGAACGTGATATTCTATCGATGATAAATCGCATATTGAATAAGTGCAACCCGGCCAAGTACATCGAAATTCAATCACCTGAGGATACTGCAACAACAAAAAAAAAAAACAATTTTTAATCATTATTATTATTATTATTATTAATAAATTAATGGCGGAAAACAAATAAGAATATAATAATAATAATAACAAAGTTAAGAGAAAAAAAAACGAGGGCAAAAA
>NW_002987828.1:115931-123888 GCF_000006295.1 Pediculus humanus corporis
AAAGTGAGTAGGTCAGACGTGGAAGAAGCGGTAAACCTTGAACAAAGCCTGAAACGCATAAGTAAACTACTCGAAACCTCTCTCTCTCTCTCTCTCTCTCTCTCTCTCTCTCTCGGGGTTTTCTCTATCATTTTCTCTGCAATACAAAAAAACTTAAAATTTTTACTACTGCCACTACTGCCACTACCACCACCACGACTTGACAATGAAAATCAATGCCGTAATAAACATAGGAATTAGTTAGTATTATTATTATTATCATCGTTTCTGAACGCAGCTTCCAATTTAAATAAAGAATTGTTATACGAATGTTGTTGTTGTAATAAATGCGACGTTACGTAAAGTTATAATTCATAAGTTAAACATTGTAAACTTACTTTAAAATGGCCGGCGGAAAATAAAATAAAAAAAAAAAAACATTCGAATAATAATGATAATTATTAAGGGAATAAAAAAAAATGCATTTTCATTCGTCATTACTTGGAATGCATCCAATGGCAATTTAATTTACGGCCCTGCAAAACTTGCACGGATGGCATTGAAATAAAAAAAAAAAAAAAAGCATTTAAATAACGAAGGAAGTTGCACTTTTTCATTAAAAAAAAAAATGGCGTTCGTTTTTATAAAAAATGATACAAATAAAATTTTCATAAATAATTTTTGTGATAATAATAATAATGACAAAAAAAAAAAAAAAAATTCGATCGGGGGATGATGATGGCAATGAACTGATGATGACAATAAGATTTAAAAATATAAATATTAAGAAGATAAAAAAAAAAAAAAAACAATGGCGACTACTACGATTACGATAATAATAATAATAATAATAAAATTGATAAATGTCAAATGATATTTACACATAATACGTCTTTATTTAAATAATCATATAAAAAGGATAAACCTGAAAGCCTGAGGAGGTAGTAAGTCACTCCCCCACCCACCCCCTCTCTCTCCCCTTTATGTTAAACCCTAAAGAGATATTTAAAAGAAAAGAAAAAACCTGGAGGGAAAAAAAACGAGAATGCGGGGTTTTTGTATGTCTCACCGTAAATGGACATTTTCGCCTGAATCGATTCTCGTGAACGAAGGCACGACCATGAGAGCGAGCGAGCGAGCCTGCCTGCCTGCCTGCCTGGCACAAAGCCTTGAAATTTCAAAACCGAACAATTTAAAATGGCGACCTCTCTTTCTCTCTATCTCTCTCTCTCAGTTCCTGGGTTGATTTGCGTAGTACAAAAGTGTGACGTCATTCACAACTAAATTACTTAGCCGAGCCCCGGTAAATAAAAAAATTTTTCTCTCTCTCTCTCACACACACAGAAATAACAATGAGAGGTGTATAGTACGAAAAAAAAATTGTGATTTAATAAAATTTGGCAAAAATCACCAATCAACGAATAATAATAATAATAATAATCAGGGGGAAAAAAATATATATATAGAAATGGCTGTTGCAAAATAGAGTTAAATAAATTCATGTAGATGGATGTATATTGAGAACGCGACAAGTCGTTAACTGAGTGGCATTTACGAATATAGTTCAAGGATATTTAATAAAAATAGGCACGTGGTTTAATATGGCAAAATCAGCTGATGACAGATTTTTTTTTTTTATCATTATCATTATTATTATTATTATTATTTGCAGTTGGCATATAATAATAATAATAATTACTTAAAGGGCATTTTTTACTTAATTGTAAAAAAATTAAATTTTCTTAACTTGTCGTCAAGGAATTAAATAATAATAATAATAAACATGTTATAGGTAAATTATAAATAAAAGCGGAAATACCCGAAATTGTAATGATGCAGTCTAATGAACTTGTAATATTTTTTTTATCATAATTTAAATTCCTTATTTTTTTTTTATAATTTTGCATTATTTCTCAAGCGGAACTTAAAACTTATTACTATCAAAGTTATTAAGAAAGAAATAAAAATGTGGTTTTGATAAAAAAAAAAATCCAATATGGATGAAAAATTTTTTTTTTTTTTTCTCTCAACTTATTAAAAAAATATTATTATTATTATTATTATTATTCGTAGGTTTAGTTTTAATTTGTTGTGGTTGGTCGTAGTAGTAGTAGTAGTAGTCGTCATTTGTTAAATGTCAAAATAAGCAAAACCTTAAAAAAAAAAAATTTTGAAATTAATTAATTGCTCCCCTCCCCTCCCGCCTCCCCCCAGTTTACCATTGAATGCGACACATAATAATAATAAGACACAAGTTGTTGGCAAGTTAAGAAGCTTGATGACCTTCCCAAGAATTTTTCCCGACTTTCTATAGTAATTTTACACAGCTGATTTTAGCTTTAACATTACTACTACTACAAGGTAAACATTATTTTTACGCGTGTGATTATTATTATTATTATTATTATTTTATCTTGTGAAACGACATAAACGCAATCAATCATTACATACGATTTGACGGGGTGTCAAAATTATTAAACGTGGAAATTAAAAATGGCGATCGAATGATAATTTTTACCGTTATATAAAATATACGAACTCACCCTTTTCTTTCTGGGTATGTCGTCAAATTCATCAATGACGATTCCTTCATCGGTCGTGCTTTGATTCCATATAGACGAACCTGATCCTCCTTCGCTAAGTGGAGGACTAGGTGTTGGAGAACGACCACCGGAACGCCATGAATAAACATCGCTACTCGGTGATGGTGATAATGGCTCGTATGAAAAACCTGGAAAAAAAAAAAAAAAAAAGAATTTTCTGGATTTGTTATATTTTTATAAACATGCATAAACATTTACGGTTCGATGACACGGAGGTAACTTTGTATTTAGTTTATATTAATACACACGCGAATGAAAAAAAAAAAAAAAAAAACAACGGGTCCATCTACAATTGGGCCGTTCTACGAGGTCATTCACTTTTTCTCATCCTCTTCTTCTTCTTCTTCTGCAACTTTTTTTTTTTTTTTTTTTTATCCTTAATATTTAATATTTTATTTAATTGCAACAAAAAAAAAATGTGAGTGTGTGTTTATTTTCATCTACGTATATATATATATATATATCAAAAAGAACTTAAAACAAAAAAAGAAATAAATCTCCAGTGATAATAATAATAATAATAATAATTAACCCACATTAAACTCACACACACACACACACACGGCTTAATGATTCCATAGAAAATTTTTATTTTTAAACACTTTTTCTATCTCTCTCTCTCTCTCTCTCTCTCTCTCTCTCTTGCATTTTAAAAATAATTTTTTTTTTAAACTTTATATATATATATATTTAAATTAATTTATATAAAAGGTTAAATTTAATAAAATTTTACCGTTATTTATTATTATTATTATTACTATTTACGCACCAAATATAAAATTCAAACGACGACGACGACGACGACATATTTGCATATTAATAAAAGGATGTAACTTTATTATTATTATTATTATTATTATTGGACTATAAGTAGCGGTTGTTACGAAATTATAAAAATAATAATAATAATAATAATAATAATATTCAGTCGATGGATTAAGGTCGATAATAATTTAATATCGGAGAGTTTCGACCTTAAATATGTTTCAAAACTTTGGTTCAAAAAAAAAAAAAAAAAAAATGCAAAATAAAATTTGGGGAGTAGTAAAAAAGGTTTAGAAAAAAAAAAAAAAAGAAGAACGATGACCCATAGATAATAGGGCGTGTGTTTGTGTTTGTTTGCGTTTGTTGCAGAAAAAATTACAGGTTTGTGTTGCACCGTTGAATTAATAAAATTCGATAAAAATTTTTCTTTATTCTGACACTTATATGTTTCCATTGTGTGGTTCACAAAACAATGACTTCTTATTTCGTTTTGTTTGTTTTGTGCGTATAAAACAAAAATTCGAACGTGGACCCCCCCCTCTCCTCCCACCCCCCCCCCTTCGGAAAATTCCCGTACTTTTCCCGTAAACCGAAATCAATACAAACAACAAAAAAAATCTATTGAGAAATAATAATTTTTAATAGAATATTTTTTACGATAAAAAGGATAAAAGGAAAAGGAAAAAAGGAAAAAGAAAAAAGGAAAAAATCAAAGGAAATCGTACCTAATCCCGATTGTTGTTGTTTTAAAAGGAAAATTATTTGAAAAAAAAAAAAAAAAACAAAATATTTACGTGAAAGTTTTCCGCTAATCGAACAAAGATAGAAAACTATGTTTAACCTTTAAAATTTTATCAAAATGTATATAATACCTGACAGGTACGGAAATATTATTATTATTATTATTATTTTCCTTTTCGGTTTTTATTAATTTATATTAAAAACCTCAAATTTTTTTTTTTTTATAATTTTAAGAAAATTCGGTCCGGAAAATTTTTCTATTATCATCATCATCACCCAAAAAAAAATGATTATCAACGGAGGAAGGTGAGAGGGAAGAGTGGGGAGAGGGAAGAGGGGAGGGAAGGTCGTTGTAAATGACAACGAAAGAATGAAATTTGATATAAACCAATCGAATGTCAGTCAAATATAATCAATTACGATTTCGTCGACAGGATTTTTTTTTTTCGGGGGTGGGTGGGGAGGAGCGGAAGGCGGGAAATTTTCAAATCGTTTTTCTAAAAAAAAGGAAAAAGGTTTAGAATTTTAAAATTCTAAACAAGATAATTTTTAAAATTGAAAAAAAACCTTAAAAACCGTTGATTTTTTTTTCTTTTTTTTTTTTCCTCACGTTTGACAAGGTCAAATAAATTATTTATTTACAATAACATTAAAAAAAAAAAAAAAAAAAAAACGATAATAATGATAATGTTTTTTTTTTTTAAACGAAAATAAATTAAACAAATATCAAACGAAATTATTATTTAAAAAAAAGAAATAATAATAATAATAATTCGAAGGTGAAGTGTTATTTACAAAAAAAAAAATTATTTTGCAATTGTGACGATACTCGAACGTACACCTTAAATAACATCCTTTTTCAGGGGGAAGGAGAAGGGGGGGTGGTTTCGAACAAAACGAAAATCATGGGATGATGATGATGATGATAAATTAATTAAATAAATAATAATAATAATAATAAATTTTATATCGCATTACGTTGGCATCTGTTACGATTCGTTTTCATCTCATCTTTTTTTTTTTTTTTTCAAACGAGGAATTTGTAATAATAATAATAATAATGAAGTTGTTTTTTTGAAAATGATTACGTACGATAATAATAATAATAATAATTAAATGATTCTCTTACCTGTTGTGTATGGTGAATGAGGACTGCAAGACAATGACATAAGTACCAATGCGGCCGTGCATTCATTCATGGTATCATAGTCTTTTTCATCGTTTGACGTACTCGGGCGACGTTTACGAGATCTAAAAAAAAGAAAAGAAAAAAAAAAAAAATTAAGTAAAAGTCTCGTTTAAAAAAAAAAGAAAAGCCCCACATAGCCCCCCGCACGCACGCACGCACGCACTTATCAATTTTTACGTTATTTATTAAACTCAAAGTTAATATTATTTAGAAAGGTAATGATAAGAGGAAAACCCCCCCTCCCTTAGGGTAGAAAAACTTAAAAAAAAGGAATTCACGTTTTAACCCATGAGCGATCGATTTATTGGAAAAGTTGTAAAAAAAAAATAAATTTCCTACGGCTAAATAAAATTTGCATTTTAAAAATTTAAAATTATTTAAATAAAACAACAACCACTACAACAACCACGACAACAACAACAACCATCATTATCGATATACTTGAGCAATGAGAAAAACCAACTCATGATTTATAAAAAACTACAGAAACGTTACGAAATCTTTAAAAAAAAAAAAGAGAAATTGATACGCATGATAATAATAATAATAATAATGATGATGATGATGGTGTTGATGATGATGATGATGATAATAATGTGAAATCGTTTGTTTTTACAACAATTTTTAACTTTACGTTTCAAATATGAGGATTTTAAGGGCCAGAAGAAAAAGGAAATGATATAATACAGGGATCCCCAAGAAATAAGATGATGATTGATGACGAAATATCATTGGTAGGCGTGAACTTTTATTTGAAATCATTTACTGGGGGGCGGGGGAGGAGGGGGAAAAAAGAAAATTGTCATAAATTTTTTTTTCAATAAAATTCAATAACGGTTTGTTTTTCGGTGAAGTAACAGACATGCCCTTCGATATTGGTCACACCCATTACGAAAAAAAAAAAAAAATTTTTTTGTAAAATTTTCTTTTTCCGGTTTTTTTTTATCCAAATGAATTCGAATTTTTAAAAAAAAAACTTTCAATCGAAACTTACGCACCACTCACGCACATCACCTTCACCTATAATAACTCGTAAACCGAGTTTTCGGTCATTTCGCAATGCGTGTATGATCCTCCCTTCCATTTTCATAATCGACTCCCTTTTCCCTCCTCCCTGCCCTCCCCTCCCCGGGGGTCTTCGGATAATAACGGCCTTGTGAAAGCCGTGAAAATTATGCAACCGAGATAATGTTCTGAGTTGTTGTAGGCGTTGGCAAAAATACCATTATTATTATTATTATTATTATTATTTGAAAAATTTCAAATTGAAATAAATTAATAAGACGGTTTATGGCGATCGTTATAAATATCATTGGTCAATGACAGACATTTCTCTCTCTCACTCTCTCTCTCTCTCTCTCTCTCTCTCTCTCTCTCTCTCTCTCTCTCTCTCTCTCTCTCTCTCTCAATGTCGTTTCTTTATACATAAAACCGTTAATTAAAAAAAAAAAAATGTTAGTATATAGTACGATACTAAATATTTAGATGGGAGTGATTATAAAAAAAAAAAATGGTTGTTACTCCAAGCGTGAAAAACGGTCGAAAAACAAAATTAATGACGTCACATCCGTGCGATAATTTTTCTTTTTTGAATTTTTTTTATTAATGCGAAAATATATATATATATTAAAAATCGGTCGGTCGGTCGGTTGGTGGTGACCGGTAAACGTGGTACTAGATTTTTTTTTTTTTTTTTTTTCTTAAAACCCGACGTTTTTATGCTGACGTAATATCGTATTTTAACTGTCATTTTTGACGTTTGATATTATATATATATATATATGTAAAAAAATGGCGGAAAAAATTGTGAATTTATATTTTTTATAATTAATGTCGGTCGGTCGGTTAGTTAGTTAGTTAGTTGTTATGATAATTTCGATGTAAAACCTAAAAAAAAAAAAAAAAAAAAAATTTAAATATAAAATTATGTTTATGTAATATGTGGGTCATACGCTTTGCAATTTTTTTTTTTTTTAATTTGTTTTATTTGCCTGTTTTTTTTTTACACGGTTGCACAAATTAACTGTGGTTATTTAAATAACGTTACCGAAGCCCCCCGCTCCCCGCCCCTCCCCATCCTCCTTATTTTTTTTTACTGTTACCATTAGGAAAAAAAAAAAAAGAAAAAACCACTCGACTGTATTATGGTTCTTCTCAAACGTATCGTTATTTTAAATATTTTTTTTTAAACTATTTAATCCTGCCACGTGGCAGTAGCAATGGCGAACAGGTTACACGCACACGCACGCACACGCACAGACATCTACGCAAATGTCGAAATGTTTATTTGTGTGGTTTAAGAGAGCATTAAAAAAAAAAAAAAAAGCTCCGAAAGAAAAATAAACTCATCATCATCACGTTCCCGGAGGGAAGGTGGGGGAAAAGAGGGGGAAAGGAGGGAGAAAAGGGGAGGTAACATGTTTACACTTAAAAATTAATTTTTTAATTTATGTACATATTTTTTTTTTTTTTTAAATGGCGGCGACCAAGTTTCCAAAAAACAAATTTTTTTTTTTTTTAGAGTCTTTGGTAATGCACAAAATTTACATTTTATCATAATTTATTCGCCATAATTAGAAATTTTTGTCGTCTTTCGCAATCAATCATCAAATTTCAATAAGTTGTAATAATAATAATAATAATAATAATGTGAAATTCGAAGATTTAAAAAAAAAAAAAA
>NW_002987828.1:123908-126694 GCF_000006295.1 Pediculus humanus corporis
TAATAATAATAATAATAATAATAATAATAATAATAATAATAATAATAATAATAATAATAATAATAATAATAATAATAATAATAATAATAATAATAATAATAATAATAATAATAATGTGAAATTCGAAGATTTAAAAAAAAAAAAAAAAAATTAATTGTTATGCTCCTCCTCCTCCTACTACTACTACTACTGCGGTAGAAATGCAGGTAAAAAAAAAAAATTATTTTATAAGTAGAAAAATAATAATAATAATAATAATAATAATAATAATAATAATAATAATAATAATAATAATAATGATAATTGAAAGTAGGCATTTACATACACTCTCTGTGCGTGTGTGTATCTGTATTGAAAATGTAGCACAAGGCCAAATTTTTTTTTTTTTTTTTTATTTATTAGAGGATCGAATGGTTAATAAAGTAAATGTCTTTAGAGGATTTTAACCGAAATCGACAGGGAAACCTATGAAAAAAAAAAAAAAAAAAACAAATACCTCGCGGAAAATAATAATAATAATACTAATAATAATAATAATGGCGATTTTATCGAAAGTTCAAAGTCTTTTGTAAAAAAAAAATCCCAAAAAACAAAAATGATATTATTATAAAAAATAAAAAGGTACAAACAACACGAACAACAGACGACAACAGACAACAAACAACAACAACAAATTTAATTTAGTTTTTTTTTCCCATTCGCTGATTTTCAATACGAAAAAAAAAAAAAAAAAATTTGTTTTCGTTTCATTAATCAATTTTTAAAAATTAAAAAAAAGAATTAAGAAATAAAAAAAAAATACCGGCCGGCATTGCATTCAATGTCGTTTGTTTGTTTGTTTGTTTGTTCGTAAAAAAAAAAAAAACGTTTCAAAATCACTTAAAAAATTATACGTTGTAATACCTTGATTCCTATGACGTCATTATCGAACGCGAATAATAATAAAATGTTTTTTTTTTTTTTTATCATCGTACGTATATATATATATATATAATAATAATAATAATTTTGTAAGAGAGAGAGAGAGAGAGAGAGATATCGTTTTTATTAAACATTATGTAGGGCATAATAATTAAGTTTTTTGATTTTAACAAGCACAAAGGTCACACACACGAGTTTTTAAAAACGTTTTTTTATCAAAATCTTTTGTGCTTCTGTTTTTACGCGGAGGCAGCTAATAGAAAAAGAAAAAAGAATATTTATTTATTTATTAACTTTACTAACAAACAAAGAGAGAGAGAGAGAGTCATACTCTCGATTGTTCGAACTTTGTACTCTAATTATTATTATTATTTGTTATATGGCGGTGATTCATTTATTTAAACCAGACTCAACGACTAACCGGCAATATTAATAATAATAATGATAATTTAATAAAATTTATTATGAATATTTAGGATGTCATAGAGTAACAAAAAAAAGAAAAAAGTGAGAGTAAATAATAATAATAAAAAAAATGGCGAAAATAACCGGTCGGAAAATAAACAACAAGGACGACTCTCACTCCCGGATATTTAAATGTTGTTAATTGATATAATGCCTTAAAATTTGTGGAATACAATTTTTTTTGGTAAAAAGAAAAAAAAATGTCGGATCCATTTTTAAAGAACCAAAAAAAAAAAAAAAACAACATTTTATTCGTGAAAGTGAATTTTTTTTTTTAAAATGGCGGAAGTTAAAAAACGACTACTACTTTCCACGAGTAGTAATTTTATGATATCTCGTGCAAATCTAGTGAACGGGAACGTATCAGATAATTAACAAAAATTATTTTTTATGATGAAGAACATGATTAAAAAAAAAACAAAATAATTTTTTAAATCAAAAACAAGTGAAAACGGGTTTCACGGAAAAAAAAAAAAAAAACATGATGATGATGATGATGATGAAAAAAGAAAGGGAGAAACAAAAAGAAAGAAAGAAAGAAAGAAAGAAAGAAGACTAAAAAAAAATAATAAAAAAACAAACTTCCTTTTTCGATAAGTTGTTTAAACGTACGTCGTAATGCGTAAGCAATACGTTTTTGTTAACAACAACAACAACAACAACAATAATAATAATAATAATAATAATAATAATAATAATAATAATAATAATAATAATAATAATAATAATAATAAAATAAAGAAAGATATCTAAAAATTAAGTAATAATTTTTTTTTTTTACAATTAGTCACGAGAAAATAACTTGTTGAAAAAAAAAAAAAATTCCTTAAAAACTCATTTTAATTGCGATGAATGAAAAAAATCCCATCGCCTCCAAACAAACAAACAAACAAATCAATATTTCAAAAGTTTGTTTGTTTGTTTGTTAAAATTCTAAAAAAAAAAAAAATTGCATTCAAAAGAAGTAGAAAAAATTTACCGGGATTGCAACATAATTTTTTTTTAAATGAACAATAACGCGACGATATATATGGGACTCGGCCTTGATATCATATTAAACATAATGCCGAGCCTACATGGATGGACAACAAGGTCGATCATCACACACACATATGTGAAAAAAGGGAAAGTGTTAGAAAGAACTAAAGAGAATGTTCTGGAAAAGGCAAAAAACAAATACCAAAGAAATTTCTATAAAAACAGAAACAATAAATTGTATTTAAATAACATGTGTGAGAGAGAGAGAGAGAGAGAGAGAGAGGAGTGGAAGCCTAGCGCCGGTTTTACCTTTAGGTTATTAGTCTTTCATCATCATCATCATCATTAAAATCAATTAAAAACTTTAACTGCGAGTATGTTACGTCATCAGTAAAAATTTTTTTAAATGTGCAAACGAGTAT
>NW_002987828.1:126974-127723 GCF_000006295.1 Pediculus humanus corporis
TTTAATTTACACGTTTTAAATGATTTCTAAAAGAGTGTAATGAACTTTCACGAGGATTTTTTTTCTATTTAAAAAAAAAACGAAATTTTTTGTTTTCTATCGTATTTACATCTCGGCTTAAGGCCATCTTTGCGATATCATTATTATTATTATTATTTTTAAATAAACAATAGAAATTGTTTTGTGTGAATCTCACGCACACACTATGTGATACGTTCGAGGATATTTAAAAAAAAAAAAAGGTGGTAGGGGGATAATACGAGAATAATAATCGCGTGTGTGCGTGAGTGCGTGTGCGTGTGCGTTTTTAAATAGTCAATTAAAAATAAAATAAGAAAAATAAGAAGAAAAAAATTTGCAATTAATGTGTTAATTTTCAAGGATGGTTAAGTTGGTCGTAGAGTATTGCAACATTTATTACAAATAATAATAATAATAATAATAATAACCTCGCGGTTTTTCGCGAATCGATATATATATATTTATATGTATATAACTGTAAATAACTTTAATTAGATATGGATTCTTGTTAAAAAAAAAAAAAAAAAAAAAAAAAAAAATCATTCGAACGATTCGAATTCATGGCGATTGTTAAATAGAACAAAAAATTTATCCTTTCATTTTTATTATCGTAATAAAAAAAAAAAAATCTTTTCTTACTACTATTACTACTCTCTTTCAAGCCCCCCCTTCCCCTTCCCCTTCCCCTCCCCCCTCCGCTCCCCATAAATAAATTTTTTTTACTTTCA
>NW_002987828.1:128317-167692 GCF_000006295.1 Pediculus humanus corporis
TAATAATAATAATAAATTGAATTGTTTTTCACTTACCCTTGTCCGAATGGTACATCAATTGAATGAGAACTTGTTTTTTTCCTGTCACCCGCCATATCGGCCAACCTTGCAAAATCCGTATCCTGATCCATTAATCTAGCTGATTTTCGACTTTCTAAAAGTCTAACCTCTTCCAATTTTTTCTTTAATTCTATCGGAGCCTGAAAATAATAATAATATTAATTTAAAATTTACTTACGATAAATTTTTTTTTTTTTTACCTTAAATCTAAAAATTCCATGACTACCGGTTTTTCGTAATTAATTTATTCTTTTTTAATTTAAATGAGGAAGTAATAATATATAAGATGAAGAATAAGGTAGTCGAGTTTGTGTGTGCGTGCGCGTGCGCGTGTTCGTGCGTGTGCACGCGTTGTGTATAAAAAAAAATTAAAAGGAAGTTGTGAATTTTTGGTATAATAAAAATAAAAATCCCCATAATTAAAATACATATAAAAATGAAAGGCGAATTCTTTTTTTTTTCTTTCGATATATCGATATATCGATCGATGGATCGATCGATCGATTGGTTTACTTTTAGACGTGGTTGTCCACGTATCGCAAATAATATTTATAAATTAATTATTTTTTTATTATAAACTTTCGGATCGAATCGATCGTATAATACTTTCATATCGATAAAAAAAATATATCGGAAAAATTCGAGATAATCGAAAAAGAAAATTTAATTAAACATTCGTACCAAGTGGAAAAACTTAATTTCCTCGACCTACTTTTTCTTTTTAAAAAAAAAAAAAAAATTCGTTTCGGTCAAGTTCAAATTTATAAACCAAGTTCAGTAGTCAAAGTCTATTTTCTATAGGAATTTTCCTTTTTCTTTTACACCATAAGGAAAAACAAATCCGTATCCGGAAAAAGAAAATTAAAACGGAAAAATAATTAAAAAAAAAAAAAAAATTACAACAATCCTTAAATCTATCACAACAACAACAACCGAAAGAAAATTTTATTTAATTTCGTAATCATCTTCGTAAAATTTAATAATAATAATAATAATAATATTCAGGTATTATTATTATTATTATTATTATTATTATTATTATTTATGAGGAAATATATAAGATTCAACAGAATGATAATAATAATAATGTAAATGTGGGTCTTGGTCATTTGAGGTCACGAAAAAGTAAATTTTTGGGGCGTTGTCTTCCTGTTCACACCTTCTCTCTCTCTCACTCACCATCTTTCCAACATCTCTCTCTCTCTCTCATTTGCAAACCTTTTCATATAGTTACATAACATACGATAATAAACATTTTTTTTACATGCATGTTAGTGCAATCGATAAAACCAGTAAAAAAAAAACCATGATAACTCCTTTTTAAATTATTATTATTATTATTATTATTATTATTATTATTATTATTATTATTATTATTATTATTACTAAAAAAATGGAACTCGAGTGAAAGGTGCGGAGGTTTATTATATAACTGACAATTATTATTATTATTTTTTCACCTTCACTTAATTTTTTTTTTTTAAATGAAAATTTCCTGCTACTGTCATTACGCGTTTTTTTGTCTTTTATTATAATACACGCACATGCACGCACACGCACGCATACGCACACGCATTAAAAAATCTCGTAACGTAATATTATCAATATTAAAAATGATTTTTAATCGAGAAATAATAATAATAATAATAAAACTTTCTATTTTTAAATTTAAATTATCCAGTCATTGCTCTCACTCTTTTTTTTTCGGGTTTGGGAGGGGGTCGGGGAGTGGGGAACCGGGGGACCGAGGGAGGGGGGGACGAATTCAAGATGTGAATTAAAGTGAAAAGCGAAAAAAAAAAAAAAAAAATTTTTTTTTTTTTTTTAAGAAAACATCAAATCGTGCAAAAATTATTTTCATAAGGCCAAGAGAAAGTTTACCAAGTCAAGGACGACAAGTTTTAAGTAAAAAAAAGAAAAAAAATTATTAAATTTTCTTTCGTTAAAAGTTTTTCCAAAAATTTAAAAAAAAAAAAAAAAAAAAAAAGAAAATGAAAGGTTTGGTTGTTTTGTAAAGCACACGATCGATCGATAATTGAACAAAAAAATTATAACCTTTTGTTTGTTTGTTTGTTTGTTTGTTTGATAACACATCGTATCAGTTAAAATTTACGTTTTTTTTTTTTTTTCGTACGTAACGCATGTGCTATTGAAAACATATATGCAAACGCACGCACACGTTGAAAATCATTGTATTATTATCTTAATTGTTCAAAAAAAAAAAAAAAAATGTCACACACGCGCATTCGTGTTTACATACGTTTAATTAAAGTTTCGTGGGGCAAACTAAATAACAAAAAAAGACCGAAGCTTTTTTTTATTGAGCCTAGTGAAAGGTAAATATATAATTTTTTTTTCGTAACTCAAGTTCAAAATACGACGACATAGGTATTATCGTACCTGACAAATTCTTTTCGAACCTTAACTACCTTATATAAGGTATACATATATCCAACCGTGAGATTTTTAACATTCACTAAAAAATTAAATTCGAGAAAAACTCGAAAGTAGAAAAAAAAAAAAAAAAATTTCGAAATTTTTTGTGTGTGATTTTATTTTGCGGTTGTAACCGGGCACACTTCCACGAGTGTTACATAAAAGTGCCGCGTTATTAAATCAATGATTGTGGCCTAGTCCTAGATAAATTCTCATGTTATGTAGGGCAATGGTGAAATCTAACCAACTACAACAACAACAACCAAGTGTAAACTCGCATATAACCTACGTCAAAAATCAGTTAAATAATGCACTTTTACCCCCTCCCCTCCCTACCCTCACCTCCCCACCATAAAATTTAAAGTAGTACGAAAAAAAATTTGAAAATTTGTTTATTAGACGAACAAAGATGACGGGTCAATATGTCATCGAGAGAAAAAAACGACAAGTTTCATTTTTTTTCTCCTTCTTCTTCTTCTTCTTTATAATCAAACAAACAAACAAACAAACAAAAAAATTTGACTTATCAAAAAACTATCATTGATTTGATGTAGGTCACGATTTAATAAGAATCCGAAAAATAAAGTCCTAAAATTACAATTTCCTTAAAACGACATAGTTTTTGTTGTTAAAAAGAAAACAAAGATCGATTATTATTATTATTATTGCAAATGTTATATACTTTGTTTGTTTGTTTGTTTGTTTGTTTCAAAAGTGTAAATCAAACGCACACGTACAAAGATGAATTCATCATCATGCAAAAAAAATAGAAAAAATTCGTGAAAAAATAATTTAAACAAACGCAACCTAAACAACAAATATATTATCCTGTTTGTCGTCGATTTTTCTTTCTCTATGAAAAATTATTTAATCAAGGACGTTAATTAATATATATGAACTTTTACGATTCTTCCACAACAAGGAAGCTAAAATAAGGAAGATGATAATAATAATAATAATAATAATAATAATAACGACTACATAACAATAGTTTAAACGATTGGAACACTTCCATGAATGAACATTAAAACATGAATTTCTTTTCCGTAATTTCTTTTTAACCACCAAAATGTTTCTTTCACTCTCTCTCTCTCTCTCTCTCTCTCTCTAATAAATTTCTGCAAAACCGGTTTAGCAAGGAGGGAAAGAAGAGCGGAGGGAGGTGGGGGGGGGAGAGGAAAAAAACTAGAATCGATTTTAGAGCGTAACGAGGTCGTGCAAAACACCATTTAACCCAAATCCGAAGGACTTTTTTACGTAAGGTGCCATAGAGTTAAACACACGACGACCAGCACCTGAAAATTAAAATTTTTTATTAATACATAATGTACCTCTCGACCCGGTTTTTATTATCGACAAGTACAGTATGATGGCGTAAAAAAAAAAAAAAAAAAATTTCATCTCATTTGTCCTCGATCTTCGTAGAAAAGGGGAAGTGGGCCAAGGTATTCAAAGTGACATCGCTAAAAAAAAAAAATTATTAATTTCTCAATGTCGACATAAAAGTTGATCTGTAGGCAGTCGATGCCTGAAGGAACCAATACACACACACACACACACAATAATAAATCATATCGGATATCGTGAGTAATAATAATAATAATAATGTCTTTTTATATATATATATATAGTGTAAATAAAACGTATCACCTAAACAATAAAAAAAAAAAAATTCAAAATTTAAATTTCAATTTAAATTCATTCATTCATTCATTCATTCATTCACGTTATAAAAAATTTAAAAATTAGTAAAAGTAAAATCGAATAATATAGAAAGTCAATATTAATAATAATAATAATAATAATAAAAGTGAATCGTGAAATTAAAAAATGAGGTCAATCCTGTCGTAAGTAGTAAGTGAAAGGTAATGAAAAAAAAAAAAAAAAAAAAAAAAAAAAATGATAGATTGCAACAATACATGTTTTTTTTTTTTTTTTTCACGTTCGATTATTATTATTATTATTATGGTTTTTTTTTATTAGTTTTTGCGAATATAAGTAAAAACAATTACGAAACATCCCGAGATTTATCATCATTTACGAAATCATTTTTAAAACAAAAGAAAATCCGTTAAAATTTATCCCGAAAAAAAAATTAAACAATGTTTTTTTTTTACACGTAAGTGATAAATTGACCGTCGAACAAACAACAACAACAACGTTATAAAACAAGTTTAGATAATAAAAATTTTTTTTATCATCATCATCGTCATCGTTTTATTATATTAATTTCAAATGAATTTCCGTAAGTGAAATAATAATAATAATAATTTCTTTCTTTTTTAATTTGTTTTAATTATTATTATTATTATTTTGAATTATTATATCGGTACAAACAAAAACCCGGAACAATAAAAAAAAAAAAATTAATCAGGAGTCTTATTGATATTGGGGGGGCGGGGGAGTAGGGGGGGGGGGTTTCAATTGACGAAAACAAAGGCAAACAAAACTAAAGCAAAGTCGAAAGGCTAACAATCTCTCTCTCTCTCTCTCTCTCCATCCATATCATCTATTTTCAAGGCCTTTTACTTCTTATACTTTATATTTTATAAAATTAAATCATTTGCACAATTTTCTTTCTTTCTTTCTTTCGTTAACATCTCTTAAATTTTCCTTTTTATAATTAAAAAGGGGGGTGGGTGGGGGGAAGTCAAAATATAGAAATCAAATGAAAAAAAAAAAAAAAACAATCGTCCACTTTCGATTCGATCAATTTTTACATTACGTGTCATACGAATGACCGGGTTCTGCAAAGTAATAATAATAATAATAATAGGCATGACGATAAATTCAATGGTATGATGATATCCGGTTTGTGTTATATTGCCACAAAAAAAAAAAAAAAAAAAAGAAAAGAAAGAAAAAAAAAAAAAAGATTTGACGCCCCCCCGAAAAAAAAAAAAAAAAAAAAAATTGTATTCATTTATAATAGGGTGTTACAAAAAAAAATTATTCTTTTTTTCGAGAAAGAAATTTAAGATGAACCCGTCGGATATATCGTTTACGTTTAAAATTATATTTTTTATAGATTTAATAAACGCGAAATTGTTTTTGTTACGACACACACACACACACACAACCAAATTGACTTTCACCGTGTGTTTGAAAATAATTTGTAACAAACAAACAAACAAACAAACAAAGAAATTTAAACGAGAAAAGGTTTTATATATATACAAATTACGTACGCATTTAAAAAAAAAAAAAATTTGCCAAAAATCATTCGACACATAAATAAAATAAAATTTTGGCAAACGTCGCCATTTCATAATTAGGCCAAAATAACATAGAGTAAGTGACATACAAAAATTGACATAATAGCTTTTTTTTTTTATCTTTTTTTTTTTCATAGATTCCGATTTTAACAATAAAAAAAAAATTTTTTTTTGGCTATTTCGCATTTTAAACATATTAATAATAATAATAATAATAATAAAAGTAAATTTAAAAAAATTTCATTACCTCATGTCCGGGAGGGCTAATCTGAACGATAACTTCATCTTCTTCGGCTTTATGATTCAAAACGATACCCGAAACTTCTCGGCCATTGTATGTAAGGTAAAGTTTTTGTCCCGGTTGAAGGGAAGCTCCAGTCAATGCATGATATCCGGGAAGGGATTGAAATCCGGCACCAATGAGATGGTATTCCGTAAAATCCTCGACGGCTCGAATTTTAGTATTTTCAAATCCGTTATAAATGTTTTTTTCCAACGAGGCGAGTGCCGTTGCTATTGGTATGCCATCGAAAAGTACTTTGTATGCCGTTTCGGGAGTTTGTTGTAAAAGATTCATTTCCCAAGGATTTTGCATTTCGCACGGCGTATGAACTTCTTGTATTACTCCAGAATAAAAAATTCCGTCTTTCCATTTGGCACAGACCCGTGTGCCAATTATAGATCTTTTAGCAAGTCTTTTACCCGTCGACATTTTTACGTTTTTTTAAAAATATATTTTATGAAATCGAATTTAAAAAATTAAAATTTATTGGGCAGTGATTTTTTAAAGTTTTTTTTTTCTCTCTATCTAATAAAAAAAAATAAACTCGCGCACGACACAAATATATATATAAAATTAATTATTGTTTATTTAAAATGTTTTTCTTAAACAAATATAATTATATATAAATTCACTTACACACTAAATGACGCCGTCCACTGCGAACCAACTCCAATTTTTCACTTTTCCACAATCCTTTATTAATTCAACATAAAATCCGTGTTCGTGTAAATTAAATAAATTAAAAAAAAGCATCATCGAGTAAACCGTATAACTTTTCACTAATTTCACACGATTCCGCTAAATAAAACATTTGAAATGAAACACACAAAAAAAAGAAAAGAAAAAATTTTTCTTTGTTTACAAGAACATATGATTGGAACGTCCCACCCGATCAGCTGGTTAAATTTCTCTGATCAAAGGAATGAGAACCGGCCGGCCGGGCTTACGTCAGAGTTAAAAATCGAAAGACTCACGTTTCCCGTGTTTAACTTACGAGCTCGAGTCGCATTTAAAACGTGCGCAAGCTCCATAGTCGTAAGTTGACAGTTTTAAAACAACGTCCATGTTTAACCAATGAGTAAAACCGTCTTTTTAAATTGTAAAAAAAGAACGGTACAGCACAGCTGATATGTAATAACAAAACCACGTGGTACAATTTTCAGTCGCTCATTGGTTTAATGTTTTTAGCATGACCTATATTTTAAGATGAGTTCAATGCATCCAACTTTGAATTTAGAAAATCCGTTTTGCGATAGTCAACCTTGCGTTCGAAATTCGATGGCGTTTTTTTTTTTTTTTTTTTTTAATATTTATTTTTTGCGTCCGTGAGAGAAAAAATGAAATCTTTCAACTAAATCTTTACACGTTAAAAAAAAAAAAAAAAAAATTTATAAACCTAACCTAAAATAATCATTACATTTTAAATATAAATAATATCAATATTATTTTTTTTTTTTTTTAGCAAGAATTGTAAGAATATCGCATTACAATGAAAAAATACACATTTATCAATATCATCTAACATTAAAATAATAATAATAATTTTTCAAACATCAAAAAAAAAAAATTTTTTTTACAATATTTATCGCGATTTTAATTAATCGGTACAATAACAATTTTTTTTTTTTTAAGGAAAAATAAAAAAAAAAAAAAAAAAATAGAACGTCAACGTCATTAGAGTTGGAAATTCCTAAGCGATAGTTTTACATACACAACGTAAGAAGATGGAAGTTATGAATGAAATTTTAGTTACACAATAATCATTTGATTTAACGTTCGGCAGCAACCTGCATTTAAATATCCCAGGAAATTTTTCAATTTATATTAATTCTAAAATATTCTACGTGTTTGTTCTCTTATGTAAAAAAGGAAAAATATTAAATTTTAATTAATTCCAATTTTTAAAAATTTAAACTTAATATTAAAAATGTAAAAAAAAAAAAAATTTCATAATAAGTAATAAAAATATTTTTTGAGGGTTCCAAATCTATGACAAATGATCAATAATTTTTTTTTTTTTTTTTTTTTGAGTTGGTAAATTTATATGTTTGTCGTGACGCATAAATCTATTTTTATTTTTTTTTTTTTTTTGAATATTCCACCCCCTTGCTAAATTTGTTCATTGGTCCTGGGTAAATTTTTTTGTTTTGTTTTATAACATCCTCATTATTATTATTATTATTTACAATAAATACATTACAAATATAAAAAATTATTAAAAAAAAAAAAAAAAAAAACAATAGCTTGATACGGTAATTATTAATTAATTAAATTTTATATGCATTTGATGCATTTATGACGTCACAGATATTTAATAAAATTTCTATACGTTTTTAGCAATTAATTATTATCATTATTATCATTAAATTATTTTTGTGCAAAATTTGTTTTATCGAAAACAAAGTGAAATACGTAAAAATTTTTTTTTAAACAATGATAAAATCATTTTTAAATTTTCATTTCAAAATAAAATAATGTTAATTATTGAGAACGACCTTAAAAAATAAGTAAATAAATAAATAAATAATAACTTATTTTGTTTTAAAACTCCGAGATTGTGAAACCTTGTAAAAAAAAAAAAAAAAAACGCAAATAAATTCAAGGCATTACATGGATACACAATACAGTTATTAATTATAAAAAATTTTAATGACGTAATTACAGAAGAAAAAAAAAAAAATTAAAAATTCTATTGTAAGTAATTAAAATATTTGGCCGAAATTTTATTTGAAAATTTTTATCGGCTGTTAAAATTACCAATCAATATATTTAAAAAAAAAAAAAAAAAAAAAATATGTCGTATATTTATAAATTATTATTTTTCAAAACAGCTGATCCATTATAAATATTTGCCGTATCTTTTTATTAAACTGAATTTCACTGACTTATACGATCGTTTTCTAAAATTATTTTCATGTTTAGCATATGATAAGATAAGTCATTTAATATTTCCGTTCGTATACACAATTTATGATTTTGTTTTATAGAACGCGTCATAGAGTATTTAAAAAAAAAATTCTATTATTTGTTAAATGAATTATTAATTTTAAATAGGTTTTCTTTTTTTTTTTTTTAAATAAAGTTTTTCATTTTCATTAAAGTATTTTATCAGGACTTAACATAATAGAAACAAATTATTATTATTATTATTGGTTTGTTTGTTGCCATATTGAATACTATTCGATGAAAAAAAAAAAAAAAATATTAACAATTATTTTACTCGACAATATAAATATTAGTATTGATTTGATTTTTTACATTCTAATGATGTTTGTTATAATTTATACGTTTTATTATAAATTTCTATTTATTGTTGTAGTTATTTACTTCATGATTGAATAGAATCAATTTATAACCTATTTTAAAAGTAACACTCAAAACCAATCGAAGAATATTTTTTTTTTAAAGAGTAATGTAATAATACATACAAATGAATTGTTTTATACAATAAAATACTAGAATCATTTCGAAAAGAGTAATTTAAAGTTATGTGTGACAAAAAGTTTTATTCGAAACTCAAATTAATTAATATCAATACATATTTTACCCTTTTTTAGACTTTATTAAAAGAAAATGATCGTTTTAAAGTAATTGCTATTAGAGACATGAATAATAAATTAAAGTTTTCAACTGTATTTCTTATATAAAATGTGGCTATTTCAAATTTATGTTTATTTAGAAGAGTCTTTTAAGTATGGAATGAAAATTAATATTTGTACATAAAATTAAATGTAATTTGAAAATTTTGTTCGAGTGATATTTGTTATTATCGGAAATAACAAATTAATCAATTGTTTTTTTACATTGTATGAGTTAGCCGAATTAAAGTTAGAATCGAGCAACTATCTATTAAATTTGTAATTATTTATTGCATATATATGTTTGTTAAATTTTAAAAAATTACCAATAGCTAACTAAAATTATTTCAATTTCAATGTTTAAAATTTTTAAAACGAATAAAATATTATTCGATTTTAAGAAATGAGTTAAAACTGATAAGAAAGTTATTTAAAATGTTTAGAACAGTTTTTGTCGAATGCCATTAAAAAAAAATTACTGCACATTTACATCTTGTTATTATCATTAGTAGCAATTTATTGATTCGACAAAACAGAAAATTGATTTATGACAATTTTATGGTACTAATTATTAAAAAGTCAATCAAATGGTATTCAATATAAAAATTGTTATAACACAGTGTTGATGAAGGGATTATTCATTGTTAGTATACTACAAAAACTTGATTTGTAAAAAGTTATTTAAAATTAACAGAAAATCAATTAAAAAGTGATCAAATAAAATTATTAAATGATCAGTTAGTTATTAAAACAGAAAAAAGATGCACAAAATTGAATAATGCCTTTTTTTTTACATTAAAATAAGTTTAAAAGTAAAAAATTAAAATTATTTACAAAAATTATAAGTGAATAATTAAGAACAATGAAAAAGGGGTATCAGTTTTGAAATTTTATGAAATTTTCTTTACATAAATTATATACTGACATTTTTTAAACGTTTTTAAACCCAAACTTCATTAAAATATCAAAGCGTTTGGGGTCATTTGTACCTTTCATAATTTTCAATTTTATAATTAATATTTTAAAAATTGTTATAAAATTCTAAATTTAATTACCTTAAGCATTGCAACTACTTTAAAAACGATTTCTTGCTTCTTTTTTAACACTACTTTTATAGAAATTACAAAAAAAAAAAAGTTCTTAAAAATGACTTGGATTTCATTTTTTTTACATTTACTAAAAACTTATAAAATGGCGGAAAATTATACCCGGGTTAACGTATAATGGATTGAAAAATTAATTGAAGGCGGAAAAAAAAAATTTTGACTTACATTTTTCCTTTTCCCAGTCTGCGACGTACTCGTACTTTCACAAAATTAACAAATAAAAATTTAAAATATAAAACTTTTTTTAAAATATAATACTAATTATTTAATAATTATGTAAAAAACTAAATCACAAAAAAAACTTATTCTTTAAAAAAAAAAAAAAAAAAAAAAAAAAAAACTAGTGATTAACAATTTTATAATTTAACCGTTAACGTCATTTTGAATTCTGCCTCCGATATCTACAAGAAAAAAGAAAAAAAAATCAAGATGGCTTCGAAATCTAAAACCACGATAAAATGAATCAATTTATAAAGTTGAGTACGTTTTTACTTTCTACTACGCCAAACGCTGTAAAGCGTTTTTATTATTTACTAATTATATTTTTTACCTTTTTTTCTTGTAAAGTATCAACAAAACTTGAAGAAAGAATAGAAAGTAAGACATTTTTTTTTTCGATAGAGAAATAAATACGAGTTTTATAAAAATAAAAAATAAAAATTCAAATTTGTAAGCCTAATATTACCTTTTTTTTTAAAAAAGTCGTTTTTTTTATTTTTATTTTTTTTAAAGATTATATTCTATGTAAATTTTGCGGAGCAGATGCTGCCGATTTGGAATATATAATATTTATGAAAAGTCCATTTTCCGTAAAAATAGAAAATTCTACCTTATCTGGAAAAGTAGTATCCACGCAAACATTAAAAAATCCATCCAATATTCTTTTTGAGGTTATCACGGTGAAAAAAAGCAATTGCGTTGGTCTCGGAGAGGTAACCCCTGTAAATATAAATTAATTATTTTAATAAATACAAAATAATTTAAGTAATATTTTTGTTTTGGTATTATTATTATTATTATTAGTGGCATAAAAGTGACACCTGGTTTCCCGGTTTTGCATGGAAAATTTGCGTTTGTCAACATTGGGGTCATTTTTTAGGCTGGTAATTATGTTTGTGTTTTACTAATGTATTAAAATTATAATTTTAAACATAATTAAAAACTAAATCTTACCTTTAGGATATTCGAACCCATTGAAAGTGCAGGACGTAATCGAAACAAAGCATCAGACAAAGGATTTTATGCACTGGTATCGGAAAATATTCTTACTGAACAATTTTCCAACTCTCTGTTGATGATACCGAAAAGTTATCAAAGCTGATAAATAGTAATATATTTTCAATATTATAAATTTAACTATCTATTTGTTAAACCTGTACCTCGTTACGGTTTCCTAACTATTATTATTATTATTATTATTTTAGGTATTATTTAAATTTCGACTAACAAATCAAACATAAAATGTCTTCTGAAACGGATACAACGGATTTAAAAACATCAGAGTCAAAAGATAAAATTGTACCATCCATAACTTTTGATCCTAAAAAAAGTTTACATTTAATATCGAATGTTAAATTGACTGATGAACAAAAAGAATTTTTAAACGAATTAGAAGAAGAATTTAAAGATAGATACACTGAAAAAGATGAAGATTACAAAGCTGCATTAGAATCTAAAATTTCTCCACCTCCAGTCTATGAGAATTGGTTGGGTTATAATTACGGAAGGCATAATCATCATCATCATCAGGGTAATTCATATTCTAGAAATCATTATCGTGACAGATACAATAATCGCGAAGGACCTCCTAATCATCATCATCATCATTACCGTGATAGATCTCATCACAGGAATTATTATTCACCTAATATGTATAATTCTCATCATCATAATCATCATCATAATAATTATTATCCATATTGAAGAAAAAAGTGTTTGAATTTTTTCTCTTTTGTAAATATGTAACTAAAACGTTTGACAAATAATTATTAATAGGAACCGTATAAAAAATAAATAAATAAATAAATTAATTTAAAAAAAATTATTTCATCACAGCCTCTATTGTCATAATTCAGTATGAACGTGTGTGTGAGAAGGCTTATTATTATTATTATTATTATTATTATTATTATCCGTTATTTCTTCAATATTCGAACTTAAATCAATTTTCCTTTGTAATTCTTTTATTTCGTGATCGTAATCTTTCCATTCTTCAATTATTCTCATTGCGGCTGTTAATTTGGCTTCTTTCGTCAGTGGATTATTACACTGGAAAAATATTTAATAAAAAAAATTAATTCAAAATTAAAATCAAGCGATTTTTTTTTAAAAGAGGAAACGTACAAGATCAATCGTTTTAGCAAATTCTTTCGATTTGTCATCGCACCACGTTTCGCACCATAACCATTCTTCGGGTAAACTTTTAATAGCAACTTGATGTATCATGTTATTGGGTAAATCTTGATCTAAATTAGACAAACTGTTGGGATCTTTGCTTAGAGCTTGATATTGACCTCTCAACCTGTCTCCGGCCGCGATTCGTCTGAAACGTTTCAAATCGACAACGTACAAAGCACTTATGTGATACCTCCTTCCCTGAAGATGATTTCTCCAATATCCCTGATTCCAAAATCTTAAAATCAAAAAACGATTAATTTTGTATCGAACCATTTTTAAAATTATTATTATTATTATTATTTTCTTTCACCTAAATCCATCCATTTCTTTTCTGCTGTTGCAAAACGGAGTGTAACCGTAGGGCGCACCACCCAAATCCATGTCGCGAAGTTCTTTCATGTCGGCTCGCACGACTTGATCGGCATCTACGAATATTATTTTTCTCACGTGAAGCGGAAATAAAACATCGAGAAATAAAATTTTATAACCCCAGATAATCCTTTGTTTTTCCGATTGTTGATGTAACCATCTCGGCCATTTGTATTCGACCAATTCGAATTCGAAACCGTAATGTTTGGCCATGTGGGGTAAAAAATCCTGTTGGAACAAATTTTTTTTATTAACGTTTTTCATATTCCTTCGAACGAACCCATTTCAAAATATAAAATTCTCATTACCTTGAGAGTTGGTGAAAGGTAATTTTTCAAAAACCAAAATTTAACCTTAGTCTGAGTGTGTTTTATAACGCTCAACATCATAATTTTAATGAATCTTTCGTACAGGTGTCCACTCGCCAGAGAAAATATATTAATGACGTCATCGACATCTTCCGATTTCGATCCGAATGAACTAAAATAAAAAGAAAATTACGTTCAATGAATGATTGTTGATGAAATTAATAAAATCAAAAAATAATAAACCTGGTGATTGAATTCCATATTCCTGTTCCTCCGTCATCTTCCGACAGTAAATCTAATTTCATTTTATCCGGTTTTTTCTGAACTCTGAGTTTCAAAACGTGACTCCTGAACGATGATATTATTACTTTTATGTCTTTGACGATCACCGAATTACCGGATTCGTCGGTGCTAAAAAAAAATTTTAATAATAATAATAACAATTGTAAATATTACGATAGTACTACTACTCACTCAATAAACTCACTCAATGATGTTAAATATCTCCGATGATCTTCCCTCGCGAAGTCTCAACGTCCACGCCCCGGGATTAGCTTTAAGTTGAAAGTATCCCAAATTGGCCATGACTATGGTATCGTATTTGGCCGGATTGATTTCCGTACCTAGAGTGATTTGTAAACCTCTCGGAGGATTTCCCAGCATCGCTTCAAAACAGTGACCCTCGAGAAGAAGGTATTCGAGTTCGAATTCGCTGCAATTTAAAAAGAAATTAGATTTTCTATTTAAAAAAAAAAATTGAAATAAACCAGGTTCATACCTGTGAACGCCACTTTCGAGTACGTTATCCAATTTAATATTATCTAAATCGTAGGGTGATCGAATGCTTTCGACGATCCAATTTTCCGGCACGTGCATATTTTGAGTGAAAAGCACCGAAGTCGGTAAATTGGAAAATTTTGCTATAGGACCAGGAGTTAATTTTCCATCCGGTTGAAAATGAAGTTCCGGTTCCAAAACGTATTTGTAAAAGCTAAAAATTTCAATCGTTAACCGTTAGAAAAACAAAAATAGTCAAGTTTAAGTTACGTGGCACAGGTACTCACTTTTTCAAGGGCAAGTCACTATTTTTTTCCACGCAGTTTAAATAAACGCGAACGTGACTGTTCACCGTCTGATGAAGAACGGATAGTATAGGTCCTATTTTTTGAGCTCCCTTAGATACGGGATCAACAATGGCGACGATGTCAAACGAAGGTATAGAAGAATTAAAAGGTGGTATATCCACGCAACTAAGCACCTGATCCGTAGATTTTAATGGTATTTTAAATCTGACTCTTGAATCGGAACGAGAAGCCAAAACGGAAATGGTTTGCATGAGATTGTCACTCGTGAGATAATTAAAGTTTCCTTCAACTAAAAATCAATAAACAATTTTTTTAAAATTAATTTTCATCTCCTAAAAAAAAAAAAAAAAACCATGGATGCAATTCATTCACCCTCTTCGGTAGTGCTCTTTTTATCCTTATTAAGCCCTTGAAATATTTTTTGCCCAATGTGATTGTAACTGAGCCTGTCGAGAAGGGCAAAATCATCCGCGACGAACGTTTCCTCAGAATCAAAAGGTCCGTAAACTCGTCCGTTGGTCACAATGCCTCTTTCTCCCGGTTTAAATTTTAAAACGGATTTTACAAAAATGCGATGCATGGCAACGATTTTCTTGGCTAAATTCCCGTCGAGCAACGCTTCTGCAATATCGGCAACGTTTAATCCCTGAAATAATAAAGAATTTTTTGTTGAATCGAATATTCCATGAAAAGTTTCAATAGGGAGAGTATAGTCATTCACAAACCGGTAATAAAAAATCAGGAGGACGACGGAAGCCATCCAGAGCTTCGAAAACAGGTTCGTTATCTAAAATTTTGTAAATGTAATTTGCGGCTACGTCCGAGTTTAACGTTCCCAAAGATGTTAAAATTAATTCAGTTATTGGAGCAACCGTGGATGAAACTGGATTGACTATGATTCCCACACGTATGCTTGATGATCCTTTCTGTATCAAAAAAAAAAAAAAAATTATGGTAGATGCATTTACAGTGTTGCCACTTCAACTTATAAAATATTTTATACATTTACCATTTGTTCAAGTGCAGATTTTAACATTTGCCGTCCTTTTGGACAATCTAAATCCGCAACAACCCAATGCGTTATTAAATCCGGTTTTTTCTTTTGACCGATTTTCCCGGTAAAATATTTCATATTTTTAATTAACGTTCCAATTTTTTCTTGCATGGAAAGTTTTTTGTACTCTGAAGGACTGGATGTGGGCACAGCATTTCCCGTGAGATCCAAGTACACGGCATTTTCGGATAAAATCCTTTCATTCAATCTAGAAAGTTAAAAAGCAAAAAAAATATTAGATATTTATTTTTATAAATAGACTTTTTAAAATAAAAATTTACAATTACTTACCTGGGCATGACATTAGGTCTACTCATCAGGAAATCAATGGCGCTGTCGGTATCGATAAATTCTTCTTTGAACACGGCTTTTTGCAATTGAGGAGTTTGAGTCATTATTTCACTCAAAACACCTTCTTCGAAATCATCGGCGTTAAGTTTTTTATCAGACAATGGTACTCCGTTTAACAAAGCCTTACGTAAAAATAAAAAATTTAATGAGTTTATTCGAATACCAGATAAACTTATTTATTATTTTCATTGACGTACCTGTGGAACTTTTCTAAAACCACTTCTTTGCAAAAATTCAACCGACAATTTTCTACCCGTGTCATATGCCGAATCTTCTCCAAAAACTTGATCAATGTCAATGCTGGGATATTTTGCTTTAATTTTTTTATGAATGTCTTCCACGGTTACATCCTTTTCATCCGGCACTGAAGCATACACCTGTAAATGTAATTCATATTTTCAAAAATCTGATCATTTATTAAAAATTTATTTTAAAAAAACGGTCAATCATAACAATTTTTTATTTACATACATCCGTCATGAAACTGAGACCACTGTAGGGATTTTTGGCTTCTGCCACGTAATTGAACGCGTTGAGCATGGCAATTCCTGGATCATTCAAACCAGTTTTGGTTTTATCATCGGTGATAGCAAAAGCTAAACCCAATCTTAATGGCGCACTATGTATATAAAATGATTCCATTAGCTTTAATAACGGCTTGGATTCTTTTTTTGAAGGATCCACTATGAGAACCTAAAAATATGGAATTTTATAAGTAAAAAAATTCCAGTTATACTTTTTTCTGTTTTTTTTTTTTTTTTTTTTTACGCACTAAATTGTAAAGATTTCGTCTTATGCTTCTTAACATTCCTGGAAACGTTGGCCTGAGGAGATCTAACAAAGAATCTGACCATTTTCTATATTGCCTGTCGTTTTCAATGTCATTGATCCAAATCACAGCAGAATCCCTTATGTCTATAGCATAATCAGTTGAGGACACTGACAAATCTAAATTGATCAAGTTTTTTATATCTTCTTCTTCCACTCCTAAAACACAAAGAAAGTAAATTAAACAAGTTAAAATGTAATTATTTAATCGAAATCAAAGTTTTAAAAGAATTTTTTTTTACCAATTTTATGCAACTTTTCCATTATTCTTAATTCTTGTCGTAAAACTTCCAGTAGGGATATTATGTCCAATACTTCAACATCAAAATACATTCCGTTTATAAAAATGGCAGCATCATTTGGTGAAAGATTTAATACACTATCAAACACTTCTTGATTTTTTAATATTTCTTTTTTTAATTCTGGCCGAACTCGAGTTTTAATTAATGATCTAGCCTGTTATGAATAAAAAAAAAAAAACAAAAAAATTTTAATCGTTTAATAAGTATTATTTATTTCAAAGTTTAAATTTCATAAGGACATACTTGTAGTGGGAAATTATGAGCAATATGTGTCATCGTTTTAAGAGCTTCTTCACCAGAAGAAGATGATAATATACGTTCTGCAGCTTGTAAACTCAGTTCTTGCACTTGCCATACTTTAAGCGGTGCCATTTCATTGCTAGTTTCTAACAAATGAGATCGAAATTTTTCTAATTCCATTTTCTGTTCAGGATACAAATTTCTAAAAAAATTTCCTTTTTATTTCTGGAAAACAACTATGACTTTATATAAAATTCACAAATTTACTTACTTTAGTTTGTAAAAATTCAATCCTTCTACTTCTTCATCTGGATCTTCTGTTTCACTTGCCGAAGAAGATTCATTTGCTTTAACTTGAGCATCATCCATTACTTTGTACTCTGTTGATTTCATTTGAAGTTCAACACCATAACCAGAAAGTCGAACTCTTTTGAAAGGTCTTTCCTTAAAGAAACACAATTAAAAAAATATATGTGATATTCCATTTGCAATCTACAAAGTATTAGTATTTTAAAAGAAATTTTTTCAACTTGTTTACCTTTACATAATGTCTAAATACATATGATAATCTGTTTTGGGAAGCTAAATCTTTCATTGCTAAATGCATTTCTGCAAATTCAGAAGTACCTAATTCTGCATACAAAATGGCAACATGTGAATGATTTTCAGAAGTCGGATATATATGGTCCACATCATACAATTCTGGCTTTTCAGACTTTTTTTTTTCTTAAACGAAGAAAACATTAAATATGATTAATTTTCCATCAAGTTCTTACAATGATATGATAAAAACAATAATTAAAAAAATTTACCGTTATCATTAAAGTATTGCAAAAATTCATTAATATGACAAAACAATCTTCCATTGAAATCCACTGCAGATGGACATCTACTTTCTGGCACTCCACATTCAGAAGCCATTTGACCAAACATTTCTATTTTAGGAGAAAATATATGCAGCGATAAAGCTAACTTGATTGCCTTTATTTGAGAATTGGACAAATATTTTTTTGCCAGCTAAAAAGAAGTTACAAATAAATTACAATAATGATTTATGTATTTAAATATGTTTACATACATTGCATAAATATATATTAATATATTACATTTTTTTAAACACTGTAAAGTGAAAACATAACAATTTTATTACCTTTAACGCTGTATCGTAATGAATCTTATCATTTTCTACCTCAATAAGTTGTGGTTTCAGTTGACTAACATCATTTATGTAACTCCAAAAATCATCTTTAGATTCTTCACTTATATATTCAGCAACTTCTAACACAATTGGAGTTACTTCCCACTTTGCATCAATAAGAGTGGTAACTGTTTTCGCTTTTTGTTTTGCACATAGTATGTTCGAAAGACAAATTATACCAACAGCAAAATATAAATTAAGAATCGATGAAAAAATCATTTTAATTCCCTGTAAAAAAAAAATAAAAAACAGTTTAACTATTAAAAAAAAAACCATTGTGACATTAAAACCTCAGCTGCTTTTAACAATAATCTTATAGACTAAACTTGTTTCATGTCCTCCAAGACATCGTTTTAATGGATAGTAGTATTACTATGAAAAATTATAATAAGAAAACGGTTAAAAAATTTAAAATTAACCAAGAGAGTCTTACTTAGAATTTAAATTTTGAAATTGACAATGACGTGTCGGATTTTCATATGATAACAATATCAAAAAAAAAAAAAAAAAAAAGGAAAAATTGTCGAAGATGGCTATTTCATAAGTTCATTAAAATTCACAATCAGGATCATTCATTGTTTTAAAAAAAGGCACAATATTGTCAAGGCTTATGTTTTCTTACACGATCACATTCTTCTAAGCCGGGTAAATATAAAATTTGCCTAAATTGAAAGTTTAATTTTAACTGTAATATTATCATAAATAACGATCAAAAAAAAAATTAACAAATAATTACCTTTGTAACTTATTTTTTTTAAATTTACCCTCCTAATATCATGTAAATGGCATTCTTACACTTATTTTAAAACAAAAAAACAATATTTATCACAAAATTTAAATAATATTTTCATAATTAGAGTTTCCAAGCTTCTCGAGATGTAACATGAAGGCTTCAATCTCAAGGTAGCGCGGTTATGTAAAACCATAGAAGGCGCTGATTTAACGCCTTTTAATAACTGTAAACTAAAATAAAAATATTAATAATAATATTTATAAAATTATATATATACATATATATATTAATCAAATTAAATAATTTTAATTTATTATACAGCACTGTTAATAAACAAAAAAAAAAATCATCACATCATGGATATATAAAATCATGTTATTTATTATAAAACAATGTTATTATTTAACATTATTAATTTACTTTCCAATTATGAGCAACCATTAATCGCTCAATGACTATTATATAAATACATAATAAATTAAATAACAACCTCCAAATGATTAAATATTTTATAAAAATAATTTTGTATACACATTTTTGTAACAGTTTTTTCCTTTACTTTTCTTTTCCAATTCCAATTATTGTTGAAAAGACGACAACTCTTCGTTTTTAGTAAAAATCTTGAATTATTTCAATGATATTTTTTTTTTAAACTAATTATATTTATAAAGTATGACGTACACATATTAAAATCACTTCCGTCAATTCACAGCGTGTGTGTCGTTTAAGACTTAGAATCTAAAACCGTTAATAAATAATTTTTTTAATATGGCGGCGGTTGATGCGAGTACGGATTTTGAACGGGCATTTGAGTTTGTCTTTGAAGTTGTGCCATGAGAGCCGGAGTCGGTTGTTGGTTGGGATTTCCTAACGTTTGATTATTCGGATTATTTCCTTGAGCTTGTTGCATTGCTATCAATTGTTGTCTCATTCTCTGAGAGTTGACCTGCACGTTTATGAATCATTATTTTAAAAAAACAAAACTCTTTCTTATAAATGAACCGATTCACACGTACCTGAAATTGTTGTCCTTGTTGGGGATTCATTTGTGGTCCGGCATTAGGACCAGGAGCCCTCGGATAAGGAGGTGCAGGGCCTGTCATAGTCCCTCCCATGGTATTCATAGTAACATTCGGGGCCTGCTACAAGAGTAGAAAACAATATTTTACTAATAATATTTTTTTCCATATAATAAAATTTTCTGTCCTACAACAGGAAAATGTCCTACTCCTAAAATCATTAATTTTTCTTGCCAATTTTGTCAACAAAAATGATAATGTGTCTGACAAAAAAGCAGCTACGACAACGAAATAATATATTATCGATAGTAAAAAATATTTAATGTCGAAATTGCAAACGAAAGCAGTTACAACGTAATCCTTCAACCGTTCAATCAAAGCCATTTAAATTTTATTTAAAATTAACTTGAAATTTTGATTATTATTATTATTATTATTATTATTATTATTATTTAAAAAAATAAATTTTATGTTTTTATTTATCCATCGAACCATTTTGTCATAGACAAATTAAACACACGCGTTTTAATTTATTTCATTTCAAATTTTTTCCCCCTCCTCCTCCCCCCATTTATAAAAAAAAGTAAAAAATTTTTTCGGTTTTTTTGTTACGTACCTGAAGGTAAGATCTTTGCGGACCTATTCCTCTCTGTTGGTTAATGCATGGGCCGCTTGTTTGCATGTATTCAGTTCTTTGCATGGGCCCTCCCGTCATGAGTGTACCACCTCCTCCGGGAGCATTTCCTCCCTGTTGGAAACCTTGATGCTGAGAGAAATTTATGTTGGACATTCCACCCTGTTGATTGATCATTTGTTGGGTGTTTATCTGTTGCGATCCGTAGCCGCCGTAATTTTGATTCAAACCTAAAATTTTATTTAAAAAATTTTTTTTTAATTTTTATTCTTTTTGAAAAAAAAAAAAAAATGGAATTATTAAATCATTACTTTGCTGCATGTTTGAGTACATGTTGCCCTGAGGGAACATGGCTGCATTTTGCATTCCAACTTGTTGAGAACGAAGTTGTTGCACCCCTTCCAAACTCCTTCTGATAAACTGTTGCCTTTGTTGCATTGGAGGTTGAGGAGTTTGCCCGAATGGCTGTTGTCCCATAAATTGCTGAGCCGGAATTCTCATTCTTAACATGTTTGTGATGGCTTGTTTGGATTGCTGATTAAGCGGTCTTTCAAATCTCGGAGCGGCAACTGTTAAACATTAGACATTTTAAAAATGACCTCGTGGCTCATATTTTAAAACCCATAAAACTACCTACCTTGCTGATTTAATTGCTGCGGGTAATAAGCCTGTTGTTGAACGCCTGGAATATTTTGCTGTGGAATCATTTGCTGAGCGGGTTGCTGTCCGTATCCCCATTGTTGATTGACGCCCTGCTGTTGATTAATTAATTGTCCCTGTTGTGCAGTGAACATTGGATTTTGATTCGGATAAGACATTTGTTGCTGAATCTGAATCTGAGGCTAAAAAATTAGAATTTCCCGTTTTAATAAAAAAAAAAAAAAAAAAAAAAAAAGTTGTCATAAAATTAAACTTGATGTGATACGACACTCTTTCCTGTCGTAATTAAAACTAATAACATATTTTTATTACTTTATTGACCTGCATGTTAGCTTGCATTGTAGGTTGAGGTGTCATAGGTTCATTTTTAGCTCTTCTTTTTAAATTCTTTTTTACTCCTTTTTTGCCACGAGGTGAAGTGTCCGATGACGGAGTGTCCGCTTTATCATCTTTCATTTGATTACAATAAACGCAAGAGCACTGAAAAAAAAAAAAAAAAATTTTAATTTTTATTTACGTACGTTTTATTATATTAATATAACATAAACAAATGAAATTTTCCCTTACCGGTTTTTCAGGAACAGGTTCAAGATCTTCAGGAGGAAGAGGAGGTGGATCTAAGTAATAGGATGCTGGTTTGGTTACATTGTGAGTGTGAAACTTCAAGAGTCTATGCGCATCCTGATACCAAAGAGGTTTCCTTTCTATTCTTATGGCTCCGAACCATGCCCAGGACAAAGGAGCTGGATTTTTATGACCTTCTAATATTTCCCAGGGTAATACTTTTTGTTTTTCATATACTTGGAGTCCCTAAAAGTTAATATTACTAATATGTTTACGATTCTTATTAATCGCATTAGGTGCTTATTTATCACTTACTTGTTTTTTATCGATCGAATCAAATCCAGCAATTTTATTGCCTTTTGTGTCCGTTAAACACCCGACGGGTTGTACGGTAACTACTTCTAATTGTTTTTTACTAAGCGGTAGCAATTGACGAACTTGCATCATCGAAGGGGATATTTTATCTCCTATTTCCTGGAAAATAAAAATATATCTCAGTTCAAATTCGTTCAAAAAAATTTTTTTTAAAATTAAATTCAATCATTTAACTTACTTTTTTCAATTTTTTCATCAAATTTAAATAATGTTTTTTGTTTTCGTCGGATTTGTCCGATTGCGAATCGGATATTAAAGTCGAATGAATTAATGTTGCCAACATGTCGACCACCGAGGTAAACAGCTCGGAATTATTATTTAAATCAATAACGCCGTAGGTTACGAGTTGAAGGAGCAAAATGGCCCATTCCGTTGTGGTAGATGAACTTCTTTGAACTGTATCGAACATTCCACCGACGAGGCTAAACCTGAGTTGAAGAGAATCTTGCATCAAAGCCCTTCCTTTTCCATCTTCGTAATTAGACAAACGTTCCTAAAAAAAAAAAAGGATTAAATTACGACGTGCGAAGAAAAGAAGTGAAACAAATGCAAATAATAATAATTTTGTTCAACTGACATCTTTGCTCAATTGTATGTACTGAGTCAGTTGGTTGTGAAGAGAAGTAAGCAATCCCTCCCTCTGATCATCCTGTCCTTTTAAGCAAGTCAACACCAAAGAAAGAAATGGTTGATGACTGAGTAACGATGTGCTCCTTTGAGCTGAACGATCACGTTCCCGACTTTTTCCAGACCAATTGCCACTTTCCAAAACTTGTCCTGAAATATTTATAAAATTATTAAATTAATTTATCTCGATATTTCTATTTAAAAAAAAAAAATAAATAAATAAATAAATAAGAATACCCGCAACTCTCAAAACACGTCCTTGCACAGCGCTAGGCAATTTTGAAACGAGAGGAGCCACTAGCCAAATATTACCATTTTTATTTTTTTTGCTCGTTGGTATTTTTTCTCCTTTTACAAACGTAATTTCGTTCGAGTTCAATTGAAAAACGTCGATGGCAGCTTTGGCAACGATGTCCAACCAATGATTAAGTTCCGACGAACCGATTGAAAATTGTTTGTACATTAATTGAAGATCCAGCCAGGAAATTCTCAAAGTCCACAAATCCAAACTCTACGAAACGTGAAGTAAATAAAAGTTATAATTATTTATTACGAAAAAAAAATTGTAATTAAAATTAATCAATTAAATACTTCTAAAATTCTCGATATCATGGTTCTTTGATCTAAATTATTGTCCAATGTTGAATTAGGATAGCAAATCATATGCAATAATCTTTGTGCTTGTCTTGGCGTCAATTCGTTGTCGAGCAGCATATCCGGTTGACATAATTCTTCTGGATTTTGCAGACAGCGCTCCAATACCCACTCTTGAGAACAAATTTGTTTCAAAACGTGTTGTGCGAAATCAGAGAGGCTCGTAGTCGTTTCATTTGATCTACACGCAGAAGCACTACACAAAATTCTACAAGTTTTATCCGTTCATTACGGAATTACAAAAATTTTAACACGTCGTCAAATAGTTACCTCCCCAATCCTAACAAATCGTGACCTCCTCCCAGTATATCGCTTGTTCCAAGTATGTGACTGATGCTGAGCTCTCCGCTTCCGAGTGGAGTCGTTATCTTATTGGTGGGCTCTTTTTTTAATGGTTTTGAATGTTTTGATGTGAGATCAGCTACGACTAATATTGCTTTCAACACAGCCAAAACTGCTCCTACGTGAATTGTACTATGAGTAGCAGCCAAAAGGTGTCTGTCGCATGATAATTTCATGCAAAAGACTTCCAAAGGATGCGGAGACGTTCCTAAAAAATAAATGAGAAGGGAATAATTTCGAGTGGGTCATTTGTTACCGATCATTTGAAAAATATGATGTCATACCTCCAGAGTATAAAGCAGGTTGTGGGCATTCGACGGTTTTAAACAATCTAAGTAATAAATGACACGTCAATCGTGCTCCCGCTTCGTCTTCTAAATCTTTTCCTCTGCCTAAAAAATTAAAATTTATGTAAGCAATATAAAAAAATGGAATTGAATTTAATGATCGTTAAATTTTACTCACGAACAATAGGCGGAATTGCAATTTGAATAAAATCTACTAGACTGAAACAATGTCTAGCGATGAGAATAGAAACAAAAACGGCTAGCGAATTATGAATTGAAAAATCTTGCACGTCCACCTGTTGTAAAACGTCAATGAAATAACAAGATTCACTCGATGATGAAAATAAAGCTTGTAGAACACCTTAAAGAAGATACGTTATTTATTTATTAAAAAAAAAAAAAAGTAAACAATATTTATATAATATTTTGAATGCTTACCCAACCATTCGGCAGATAAAGAATTGCAACATGCGGTTAATTCAGCACACGTAAGAGCAATGTCGTTTAAACGATCATTATCGTTTTCGCTCACGACGGCTAAAATTGCGTTGCAAACCAAACTGTATCGATTACTCGCAGATTCGGCAAGTTGCCTGCCCCACTGAGGTTCGATTTTACCTTTTGAAAAATTATTAAATTAAATCGAATTTCCGATTTAAAAAAAAGTAAAATTTTTTCAATTACCATTTCGTCTTGGATTTGTAAAAATTTCCGCCATGAATCCTGAATTATAAACGTGACTGCTGGGGCTGGGTTGAATCGTGCAATACAACGCTTGTTTAATTTTCGGATAAGCATTCTGGAAAGCTTCCACGCAATGAGGTTTACATTTCAATATGGAGCAAGACGAATATAAATCGTACAGGTGAACTAAAATACATCTCTCCGCTGAGGAACAATCAGCCGGATTTGTGACGTGTTTGACGACGTTACACAATCCTTGAAAAACCATGACCGTTTGTTCTCTGGACACTTTTAAAAACAAAATTCGGTTAGTGAAAATTCGCAAAAGGTAATTTCACATTATTAAAACTTAAATTTGAATAAAAAATTTACGGAGTAAACAAGAGTGATATCTTCTCAATACGGCTACGATATACAAGGCCAACCCGGTAGTGTAACACCTATCCAAACTGTATCCCTTTAAACCCAACTGGTTTTCGACTTCTGGTAATTCTTTTAGAATTTGAATGCACACGTGAATCAAACCGTAAATGTTGTATGCCAGTTCCATCAAATCGAATAAAAACGCGATATGTTCTTGCACAGGTAGATAATTAGAAATTCCTAAATGGCAATATTTAAAAAACCAATGAGTTATTGAACCACTTTAAAAAAAAAAAATTTAAATATTCACAACCTAAACTAACCTCCAGCAAATGAAGCCAACATTTCTAAAACGATTAAACTACACTGCCAAGTAATTACATGCTGATCGAAAAAGGAAAAAGATTGAAACTTGTTTGTCACCGACTCGAAATTAAATTCATTTCTGGAGTATTTTTTAACTTTTCCACCTGAAAGTTAAGTTTTTCCATTAAAAACAGACCAATTAAATTAAATTAATAAAAATTTTATTTTTACTATTTGTAATACACACCGTCAACCACGTCGATGCTAAATTTTTTATTAAAAAGTTTACAAATTTCTTTGCTCATTTTTTTTAAAGAATGTCTAGCGTCATCTCGAACTTTTCCCACGCCGTACAACAGGACGTGACGCTGATTACAATCGTGACTACTACCTTCATCTTGTGGTAGTGGAAAATGTGTAGTGTATAAAAGATGTCTTGACGGTTGCGTGCAGAAAACACCGTGTGATATTCCAACGTCTTTCGGTGAATCTGGAGCGTCCTGCAAATAAAAGACAAACCGCATCAGAATATCGTTCGATTTTTGTTTAGAAAAATTTAAAAAAAAAAAAAACAACGGAAAAACATTTTAATATTTACTATACTGTAACAAACCATTGAATTTTGCTGCTCTTCTTTAATGTGTTGTAAAAGTTTATCTAAATCATCGTCAATTTTACTATCATCGTAATCGTGACCCTCCATTTTAGGTGGTTTCAAATCGATTCTGGGAAATAATGATGCTTCTTCATCCACGGAATTCGGAGGAACTCTACCGTCATTGGGAGTGTCTGGTTTGTTATTGTAATTTCCCCCTACAAATGTAAAAAAGTTACTAATTCACATTTAATTTTACTTTATCTAAATAATTCATTGAATAAGATAACTAACCCGTAGTTTGAGAATTAGTCGGAAGATCTCCTCTTGATATCAGAGTACACATATAAGCATCGTGAGAAAAAACATCATGGCGAATCAATTCGCTAAATAAATGAACCAGGTTAGTAAACATAACTTTGTTTTGAATTGATCCATTCTCTTCTGTATTTAAAAAATTAAAAAAAAGATTTCGTTAAACTTCCTCATAATAATAATAATAATAATAATAATAATAATAATAATAATAATTAATTATTTTAATTAAAAAAATTTTTTTTTTAACCTAAAATGGGTGCGTCATTATCGAGAAATTTCATTAGAAGACCTTGAAAAATAGGAAGGGAATTTTGTACAACGTTTCCAGATGAGATGCTATCTTTGTCGTCGCAATCTCCGCCTTCTCCAGTCAAATGTGCTTGTCTTTTTTCGAGAAGCATAGCTACAGCCATCGCTCTATGTTCACCATATCTCACGTTGCTCACAGCCCATTCGCAAAGAATTTCAACAATTGGCTCCTCTTGAATCACAGCCTTTAAACATTAAAAATTTTTACAGTCTTAATTTTTTTCTTTTTTAAAAAACCTAAAAAAAATTTTTCCATCTTACACTATCAGATCTCGAATCCGATTGATTCCCTCCTTCTTTTGTTGAAATATTAGAAAAAATTTTTGAATATAGAGTATCCAAATTATTGTTGGAATCAGTCTTGTCAAAGGAATGTCTATCTAAAGAATCTAAAGCATTTAATACTTTGGTAGTAGTTTGACCATCTGTTGATTGTTGCCACTTATCACAAGACCACCGTACTTCTGCCGCTCTACTCCTAGCTTTTATCGCTTCTTCTGCTTGTTTAATTTGTTGCCTTAATTTCATAAACATAAAAAAAAAAAAAAAAATAAAATATACGTATGCATAAAAACCTACTATTTCTCCATTATTAGAATTTTTTTTCTAAGAAAAATACCTTAATGAAGAATTGCTTGCTCTTGCTGGCATGGGAAGTGTGCTTGGAGGACAAGGTAAATGATCTAATGGACTGTTATTAAGCGGATGAGTTGATCTCCCTTCTCCTATACAATTCCACACAAGAGCTGTAGGACATTCAAGCGTTATAACTTGGATTATTGTTGACAAATATATAACGACATCTCTGTGATGAGAGCATTGCATTAATTCATTGAAATAAGACGACACTTGAATTTGAGAATTTCTATAATAAAATAAAAAAAAATAAAATAATAATTTTTCTGTAAAAATTCATAACAGTTAAGGATCTGATGGAAATTAACTCACTGGTTATTACTACTATTGTTATTAACGTTGTTGTTGCTACTATTGCTGCTATTGTTGTTGCTATTGCTATTGATGTTGTTATTGTTGTTATTATTGCTCGCGCTGCTTGCACTGTTGTTATTACTGTTACTATTACTATTATTACTAGTATTATTACCCGTATTGTTCACACTGTTACCAGTTGATTGACCAACATTAGCAGATACCATTTGTTGATTATTGCTACTGTTGCCAATCATGTAATTTCCACTTGTCTGAAGAGTACCACTGTTTGTAGTATTTATATTACTGTCATTATTATTACTATTACTATTTACTGAAATATTAGTATTATTGCAATTCCTGGAACCGTTCATTAAAGTGCCCGAATTGTTGGCACTTACTACTCCTAACATAGGATTGCCTCCGGAAGATAATTGAATATTTAAATTGCTACTTGAATCTTCTTTGGGAAACAAACCACCTCTGAGTGCTAGTTGACCAAGTTTTTTACAACAAAGATGAGACAGACGCCTTGATAATAATTCAGATTGAACAAACTCGTCTAAATATTGAAGGCAAAGAGGGAGAAGAATTCTAAGCATTCCATCCTCGTGATTTGATGATTTGAGTTTATCGAGAAGTTCTAAAATCCAGTTTAAAAATTCGATTCTTTCCAATAAATTTTCCTTTATAATAAAAAAGTTAATATTAATGTGGTAAACAACAAGTTGTTTAATTATTTAAAAAACAAAACTACAAATTTTCGAAAACTAACCTCATACAAATACTTTGCTAAAGTTGTGCAATAACGCCACTGCTTAAGTGCTAGTTTTTGTTCTTCTGTAGCAGTTAAAGTAGGACCCCATGATTGATGATAGTATTCTTGTAATTTTATTAATTGATCTTTCAAAAATTTAATTAGTGTACTAGTCCATTCTATAAATTAGTTAAAAGTACAATTACAATTTATTTTACACTACATTGAATTTTAAAAAAATCTTACCTTGCGTAGGATCAGGAAGCTGCCTTTTTTTCATTTTCGCCTCTGAAACTGCCACAGTATATGCTGAACTTAATTTAACAAACCAGGCTGCTCTCATTAAAGGTACATTGTATTCACATAAAAGAATAAAAATTTCTTCTTTTTTATTAAAATTGGGAGCCTAAAATGAAAAAATAAATATTAAAAAACGAATTCTAATTTTATTGAAAAAGAAAAACAAAATTAACTTACTTTTTTGGATAAATTTAATAGTGGTTTATTTCCTGCCAAATCCTTAAACCAATTTTCGATTGCATTTTTCGTTCTAGCTGTAGCCGGCCAAAAATTATCTTTCGTATTTATCTGCTGCCTTTTTCTTCCTGAATCTGGAAGCGTGTTTAATTCTTCTTTTTTTGACAAAATAGCATTAAAATAAGATCCAACTTTAGATGGAGTAACATTACAATTTCTAGCAGTACCAAACTCATCGGAGAGTTGTGGCATTGTTGTAAAGCCCAACTTAACATTGTTGACGGTAAGTTCATCCTAAAGAAAATTTTTGTTTAGGACAGTGTCTAATAATAATCAGCCTCTTGAAGGTAAAAGTAGGCTGTTGTAGTAAATGTAGTTCCCATTTCAATTTTAAATAAATATGCATAAAATTACAAAAGAATCATTCAAATTTATTTTTTTTATTTTATGCTAAACGATTAAAACACTAATTTTGGAAATGGAATAAATATTTTTAACAGTACCTCTTTTTGTTTTGGGTCCTGTGGATAGACGTCAGGTGGACCTAATCTGGACCGTTTTAATGGTCGTTTTTCGTTAGAAAAAACCATATTTATCTCCTTGTATTGTAATCAATCATAATGGAATATTTTATTAATTTTAAAAAATTAATAAAATCGACCAAAAAAATATGAAAACATTTTCTTATAATTTAAACACAATAAAATTCGAGTGAATTTGTAAACAATAGTACAAAAATTCACCGCTTGGAGCGCTAGCTATAACTTCCATAACTTTTAAATGCATTTACGTTAGAAAATAATACATAAATAAAACATTTTCATAAAAATAAATAAATATTATGAACGAAAACATTTTTTAGCATTTTTCATTTCAATAAGACTTAAATTACAACCGTTTTCTCGTCAGAAATGAGAAAAATAAAAATGATTTTACTAATCGACAAAAAATCAAAAAAAAAAAAAAAACTTTGTTGATTTCTTATGAAACACAACTAAAAAATTATTTAAATACATAAATGTCGTGTAATTTTTATGCTTATGGGTTTTATTCTTTTTTAATATTTTAACACTTATTCGTGTACATAAAAAAGCATAAAAGATATTAATTAGAAAAACAAACATATTGCCAAGTGTCACAGATTTTTTAAATTGAACTTTTATATAAATATTTTTTAAAAAATTATACAAAATGATCGTTTTAAAATTAATAAATTTTAATGTGTTACAATTATTATTTAAATAAAAATTTTTGCAATTAAATATTTTTAAAGTATTTTATTTCATAAATAAAATATCAAATTTTCCTTTAATACATGCCGTACATAAAATTCGCCTTGAAAAAGTTACATTGTACTTATAAAATTCAATTTCTTAGAATAAACAAAGCAAATATGTTTGATTGTTTATTGGTTGTCTCAATTTTATTTTTTTTTTTAAGTGCAATGAAGCGCCTATATTCTGTTTACAATATTAATTGTTTAAATTGAAAAGCTAATCAACATTAAAAAGAAAAAATTTTTCATATTTGTTAAACAAAAAAAGGTTGAGCTTTGATTGTTTTACCGCGAAAAAAATACCTTTTTGTTATTAAAACTTGTAAAAACTTTCGAACACTTTTAACTGAATTTTTATTCCGACATTTATCGAATTGTTTTACGTTATTTTAATTTTATAAAATTAATTAGTTTAATTTCAAAAAAAAAATAAATAAAATAAAATTATGAAAACCGATTAACGAAAAAAAACTTAGTTAAAAAGGTTTCCAGTAAGGGCGCTTCAATATTCTCCTTCCTACATTCTGATTGGTTGATTTTTTTTGTTGAAAGAACTCTCTCAGAAATTCAAAGCGCGTTTTGTCACAGTTGCGACATCGTGGCTTTAGATGAAAAGTTGTTAATTTTCGCTCAAAATTTTACTTTTTTTTTTTTTTTTTTATAATACCGAGAGTTACCAGCTTTTTGTTTTGCTTTTATCAATTGTGGAACTTTTTTGTTTTTTTTTAAATCGACATCGTGCTTTGGTTTTTTCAAATTTATATTTAACATAAAGTATAAGTAAGTTTCGTTTTATTTTTCATTTAAATATTTAGCTTTAATTTGGAATGATTTTTTTAAAATTAAAATTACTTCGAGAAAAATTTGAGTAAGTTTTTCTTTTTAAATTAACTTTTTAATAAAACTAAAAAATAAGAATCATTTGATTAATTAATAGAAACAGGCAAAAACTATAGAATTTGTTTCTATCATTTACATTTGTCATATTTAATAAATTAAATACAACTTATTACATACTTATAATTTACCTGTATTTGTGTTAATAAATATTATTATTATTATTATTATTTATCATATTAAATCAAGTTTTGGTCAAATTTTTTTTTTTTTTTAAATGAAAACTTATCTGAAAAAAATTTTTATCTAATTTATTATCAATTTGTTATCAATAAAAAGTTTTTTTTTTTTTTTTTTTGGTTACATATTTATTGGGTAATAAATATTAGTTTAAGAAGTAACTCCTGATTTGTAGTACAGGAATTAATTTTTATCAAATTTTAAAAATTTATTTACAAAAAATATTATTATCATCATCACCACCCTTAGTTTTGTTTAACATTGTAATGTAATTCCATAGATAAATAGATATTATATGAAAACATTTATATTTAGATAGTCTCATTGCATGCAAGGTTTAAAATCAGGATAGTTTCATTAATTAACTTACACATGGAAAACTCATTATTATTATTATTATTTGTAAAAATAGATGTAATTAGTTAAAATCGGGATATTAAAAATAGAAAAATGAATAATATTTTGTGTGGATAAAGAGAGAGAGAGAAATCAAGTTTCCGCATATTATTTTATCTTCCCTATATACACATCTATTATTTATTGCATGGCCCAAGTCTGTCTTCTGGTCGGCTAAGTAATGTAATACCTAGCTAACAACCCATTGGTGGTCGGCACGAGGTGAAAGAGGCGAGTAATACAAATGGGGGGAAAAAAAAAAAAAAAAAAAAAAAAAAATACGAGAATGGTTTAAGTGTTAAATATTTTCTTGGCAACATGAAAGACACGACTCAGTTTACGGATTGGATTGTGTTGTTATGTTTTGGGTCAATGATCTGTTAAAAATGAATTTTTTGTGTTAAACAGTGCACACACGAGGGTGTGCATTATGGATGGTTTTTTTTTTTTTAAAAACTTGGTTTAAACTTTTTTTTTTTTTTTTATATCGCGGCTTCCCTTTTCCTATCGTCAAATGCCCACGAGTTTCTTCTTCTTACTGGAATATTTCGCGTGGGATTAGTCTGGCATATGTATTCATTTCGTAATTAAAAAAAAAAAAAATTTACAAATTGTAAAATTAATTAATTTTTTTCCAACAATTAAAAACAAATGATTGTTTGAAACACACACATTTTGTCATACAAAAATTTACCTTATTTATAATAGTAATAATAATTAAACATCTTAATCATCGAGCATTAAATTTTTTCCCATTATAAAAATTTCTAAATTGTTTCAAAACTTTTTAGGGTGTAAAAAAATCTATTGCGGTGGTAAAAAATAAACACTTGATTTATTTCGTATTATTATTATTATTATTATTATTATTATTATTAAATAAATTGATTTTATATTATTTATAAAAAAAAAAGGAATATATTACAGTAAAGGTCAAAATTTTGCTTGATTTTTTGTATCATTTTATATATAATCCTAAAATTATTTTTTATGCGGCTACGCACACGCACGCGCACGCACACACACGCACAAAATATTATAGTAGGGAAATAATAAGTTAAAGAATATTAATTTATATTAATTTGACATAAAAATATAATATATATAATTTATCCGCATTTTTATTATATTACAATTTGATTTAGTTACGCGTCTAAATCAATATTTGTTAATTCTTGTTTAATTTATATAAAAACAAAATTAAATAATATTATTTAAATTATGATTCATTTTTCTTTAGGGTGTATATTATTTGTAAACTTTTAAGATATGATGATGATGATGATGAGGGTCGCATTAAACACTCGTTTCACGGGGGGATAGGGGGGGGAGGAGGAGGAGGAGGGTACTTCCTATTTGATAGAGCAAAGGGCTGCTGCTCCTGCTCCTGCTGCACTCTTATGATAACATATATCTTTTACAAAACATTTTTTCAACAAAATCTCAATAAGGGAATTGAAATTAAACTTTGGGAGGAGGATGAGGAGGGGGGAGGGGGGTTGTGGGATAAAGTTACTAACAACAGCTAAATGAAATGGTTAAAAAAATATTCACGAATATTAACTAAATAAATTTTCTTTTAAAAATAAATCCAACCGGTAAATTTTTTTTTTTAAAAAATAGTCTTACACATATCTTTCATAACTTTTTTTTTTTTTTTTTTAAATATTTTTCAAAGGAAAAACGTGTTAGGTTAAAAAATTTTCAATTTGATAAGCTGTTATTGTTAAAAAAAAAAAAAAAAACTTTATAATACTCAGCAAGGCAATTAGTTACCTCGTTAAAAATTTTTTTAAAAAAATTACAATTTGTTAAAATGGGGAATCGGGAATCAGGAATTAAATTTTTAAAAAAAATTGTAAATAAAGGATATTAAACGAAATGACACATCTAATAATAATAATTACTTTAGTAAACACACTTAAATAAAAATGGCCACGTGTGTTCGTATACTTTTTTTTTGTTTTGATAAACTCCCGTTATCAATTTACAAGCTTTAGAATTTTTATAAGCTACCCCTACCACCACCACCACCACCACTACTTTTCAATTTTCTTATTTTCAAATGAAAAGGTTAATAAAAAAACATTTTAAATTGAAAAATTATTTTTAAAAAAAAAAAAAAAAAAATTGATAGAATGGATACCGATAATACTCTCCCCTCACTCTATCTCTATCTCTTTTCAAAATTATGTTCCCGAAGAACCCGTCACGTCTCTTAACACCCGACTTAAACCATTATTCCAAATGTTTTTAAAGAGTTAACAAAAAGTTCAACCACCCCTCGGACTTGGATAACCTTGGGTTAAAACCATAACTATTACACATATTCTTAGCCTAACTCCTGTGTTATGCACCGATGGATTTGTTACCCTCGGCTATAAACTACCATCAAATGCCACGCACACACACACTTCTTCTTTCTTTCTTTCCTTTTAGTAATCGAAAAAAGAACCCTTTATTTTTTAAATTATTTAGAAAATTTTTTTTTTGGAAAATAGTAAAATATGTACGTACTTTAAGCGGAAAATTTTTTTCAAACAAACATGTCTGTTGGTTTATGTTAACCCGTAATAACCGTGGGAAAATATAAAGAGTTAAGGGGAATTTTTTTTTTTTTTTTAAGAGGTCTGCGTAAGGCACTTAAACATTTGCTTTAATCTTCAAAATTATTGAAATTATTATTATTATTATTTATTATTAAAAGTTTAATAAATAAACATGTGTGTTGTTTGCATTTTATATATACTTTGTAATTATTATATTATTTTATTAAAATCATAAGAAAAAAAAAAAAAAATGGAATCCAAGATTCAAAAGGTATATTAATTTATCAAAATTGATATTTAATACATGTTAGAAGAAAAAAAAATGCTTAGTTTATTTTATTTATATATATATGCAAAATATTTCCCCCTCGCCCCTCCCCCATTCGAATAATATGAATCGTATCATTATTATTATTATTATAAAGGGTCGATCAAATCAGAAAAAATTTATTTAGGGGATTTTTAAAATGTTCTTTAGCATTCCCACAGTGCAAGTTATCACTACACCTGTCTTTACAATTACATTCTAACAACAATGGGAACAACAAGTAACTAAAAAGGGGTGGGGGGTGGGTGGGTGTATCTCTTCCCATAAATATATTTTACCATTCATTTTATTAACTACTCACCATGTATTCCATTAGCCCTAAACCGGAAGGGTGGAAATTTATTTTTAAAAACTGGACTTCACTTAAGTATATTAGGTCTTCCACCTGTGAAAATCTACCTGATCAGAGAGAGAGAGAGAGAGAGAGAGCTATCATTTGTTTCTTTTGTATAAGATAAAGAAAATTATTTTTTTACCTTTTGTTTTTGGACAAGATATGAAGTAAATTTAAAAATCTTAAAAATCATCTTAAAAAACGATTAAAATTTGAACTTTATAATTTTATAAATTTTTTTTTTTAACAATTATTATTATTATTATTAACTTTTTTATTAACGGTAAAAATAGTTATCAAATACGTTTAGAATAGTACCTTAAATAATTTTTTTTTTTTTTTTAATAAAGAAATAATTTAAATATGGCGAATCAATTACAATGTTGCATTGATGACACACACACACACATTGAATTACAATTAATGAGGGAAACTAATTTTTTTAAACTCATTTAAGTCTCTGGTAGCTTCCGAATGGTGGAGGAGGAGGAGGGAAAGATAATTTCGTCACGTTAACTCTGACGTAATACCATTGTCTATTTCGTAATAATAATAATTATTATTATTATTATTACTTTTCGCACTTTGGGAGTGTCTCTTTATTCTTTTGTCTTTCAACTTGAATTCCTCTCTACTGTTTTCAAAGACCCTACCTTATTTTTTATGTACGTACATAAAAGTTATTTTTTTACTTTATATTTAATCAACAACAACAACAACAACAACAACAACAAGGAGATAACATAATTTTGACACGTTTTTCAAAGGGTTAGCATAACCTAAAAAAGAGAATTTTAAGTTATAAAAAAAAAAAAAATTTTTATTCGGGCAAAAATCACGGTCACACATAAAAAAATCTGATGCCACATTTTACTAAAAGATAATTATCTATAACAAAAAGAGTTGAATATCCTCCCCTGGGGCCCCATTGTACTCCTCTTTACTCATGTTTTGGTTAGTTTGCGCCTTTGTTTACGTTTTAAAATAAAAATAATAATAAAAAAAATTTTTTTTTTTTTTTTAACACATCATCTACGTGGAGTTCTCGTATTTGTTTTTATGATGGTGGTGGTGGTGGCAGCGGTGGCGGGGGTGGTGGTGGTGGTAAAAAAATTTTGTTCTGAACAAGTGAACGCGATATAATTTTATGCCTGAGTGATTTGGTTTTGTTTCCCTTATTTACAAAACTAGGTTCACGAATAATTTTTTAACATCTTTTAATTTAAAAAAAATAAAACACGTGGAGAGAGAGATAGGATTATAGGGGGGGGGGAAAGGGGGAGCTGGGAGTTGGGGGCTGGAAAAAAAAGGGGAAATGAAATATTTTTACACCGGAAGTGTACTTTTTTTTTTTCTAATCAAATCCTACTAGACAATTAGCAAATTTATTTGTTTCTAATATAATTTAAAAATTTTTTTTCGATCTGTAAATAATTACGTGTAATTTTAAAAGTGTGAGAATTGGAGAGATTCCAAACCAAATTTCCGATCGAAAAGAAAACCCCTTTCCATAGGTTAAATAATAATAATGATAATAATAATCCAGACCTTGAAAATTGAGTTAAATGCCCTCCTCTGTTGTAAGAAGAAATTTTTAAATGCGAAGGGTTGACGAACTTAATAAGGGAAAGAGAGAGCATATGTTAACCCCGGGTGATGATGAAATTTTGTGAAAATTAGGGAGTCGTCTCCCAGTTCAATAACCCATTTTAAGATATTTTTTTTTTCTTCCAGCTTCCTAATGTATCTTTTATTTTTAATTAATTTTTATTATATCATTTTGCGCTCAAGGGGTTAAAAACAGAAAAAAAAACCGAAAAACCTGTTTTCCTTGTGTATTCTCTTTAATTTTTTGGATTCTTTTTGAAAATGAGTATCGATCGTGTTCGACATATTAAAAAATTTTGCATTTTCACGTGAAAATAATCCAAAAAAAGAAGAAAACTATCGATACAAAAAAGTGAAAAGTTGGGGACAAAATCAAAATGTGGAAAAAAAAAAAATGCCATAATTTTATTTTAGAAAAAACCTGTTTGTCCACTTGATTGAATGACATATTAAATGTTTCCATCATTCATTTTATATAATTGAATATAAAAAAAAAATCAAATGGTTGTTATAAATAAATATGTGTGCGTGTGCGCGTGCGTGTGTGTACCTAACTTACACTCTTTTTTTTTAATTAATTTTATATAGTATATTGTTCCTCCCGGATTTCACGTTCTCATAAAATAATAATATTTTAATAAAATTATTGTTTAAAAAACATTTATAATACCTAAAAATAATAATAATAATAATAAAAGAATAAAAATTATTATTAAGATAATAATAATAGAATATATTTAAAAAAAAAAAAAAAAGAGTTAAAAAATATGATTCGTATGGAATATGTGAAGGAAAAATAGAAGAAAAAAAAAAACAAAGAATGTTTAAGAGAATTTTTCTTTAAGGTCCCAACATAATCCCCTCTCCCTTCCCGTCCCCGTCCCTTCTTCCCGTCCCTCCCTCTCGTCCCTCCCTCCCAGTTAAAGCCAAAAAGAGATCCCCAAATAAAAAAAAAATAAAAGAGAAATTAGTCGTACGGTGATAGAGATTAAAGGAGTCAACTAGTACACGTGGAGGAATATGAGACTTGTTAAAAGGGATGATGAATCATGAAAACGATATTACGAGTATTGTCATTGTACGTTGTGGGGGGGAAAGTTCATTAACATTGTTCAGGGTTTGTACTGTTTACTGTGCACTGTTCAGTTCAATTGTTATTATTCCTCTATTTGCTGGGATACCTGAGAGTTCCCCCATACCCAACTCTCCCTCCCCTTCTTCGTAACAATTATACCTTGAATAAAAATCTGCATTATCCCAATATTAATATTCCTTCGTACGTTTATTATTATTATTATTATTATTTTGAAATTTTCTTTTTATTCCTACTTGTTATTATTCATCTGGCTTCAATTTTAGCCCTTCATTTTTTTTTTTTCTATCTAAAAATAATTTTAAAAAATTGTTAGCCATTGCGTTAAAGAAGTTTGTTGATTTTTTAAAAAATAATAATAATAATAATATTAAAGTTTACAACAGTATTAAGAAGAAGAAAAAAAAAATTTTTTTTTTATAAGAAGAAGAAAAAACCCTGGAAGTTGAAATGAAGGCATTCGCTGCAACCGACCCTTGTAGTAAGTAGGTCCTTGCGAGGGGTCAAGCACCCCAAGCGACTGAGAGTCAACCACGTGCTACTCGGTTGGGCCCCTCTGTGGGCTTGACTAACCCGCTTAGTTACATTATCTCAATGGCGTCGGTTTACATTCCGATTACAGGAAAAAAAAAAAAAAAAAATTTTTTTCTTCTCAATTTTTTTTAATTTTATTTTTTTATTTTTTTTAAATGTTTTTTCAGGTCTGAAAATTGCAAAATAAAAAAAAAGCTTGATTAAAAAGGATTTCGACATGTAAATTGTAATAAAAACAAATGATCAAACCGAAATGGATTTATCAAGAATGGGAATGCTTAATCCAGTAAGTTTATCCAAAATAATAAAATTTGGTTACGTTACAAATTTTTTTCGGTACAAATATAGGGGGGGGGGGAAAGTGCGGTAATAATATTACGCCACTGAAAGAATCTTCGAATTTTTTTTAAATAACTTATGATGACTGAGCTTCTCTCACCCGCAGGGGCAATGTCCTTCAAATCTACCCTTTACATACTAACTTAAAAAAGTATCCTTCATTTTATAACTATTACGACTTGAAATTAAACGTACGAACAAAAATAATTCAAAAAAATTTATTTAGATATTTTAATTCATAAAAAAAAAAAAAAAAAATTAATTTTTGCCTCGATTTTTAAATAAAAAAAAAAGTCGTACGCATAATAAAAATTGAATTATTTTTGTCGAACATTTAAAAAAATAATTGCGAAGCGTTGTCTAGTTCCCCGTCTGCCCTTGTTACCAAACCCCCCAT
>NW_002987828.1:168123-173739 GCF_000006295.1 Pediculus humanus corporis
GTTTTTTATGTGTTTTGGATATTATTAAGATTAGCAAATAACAACAATTTATTAAATATAATGTTTATCCCATATAGAAACATGACTAGTAACACCTGTATGATTTCAAGGCCAAGTTCATTTAAAAAAAAAAAATTAATTGTATTAAGTTTTGTTTATTATTATTTTATATAAAATATTATTAATTGTTAATTATATATATTATAATATATAAACAATAAATATATAAATAATAAGTATTAAATGTAATTAGTATATTTATTCAGTTCTGTGCCTATAAATTATCAATTTCTTTAAGTTTATTATATTATGATATGTAAAAATGTAGTAAAATTTACATTATACTAAAGTCATTTTCTTAAAAAAATTTTATTGTTAGATTTTTTTTTTATATAAAAATACTAAATTCTACCGAATTACATTTATTTCCAAGTCAGGCCTACTTGTGTGTGTGTGTGTGAGTTTTAACCTTGATTGAAATTTATTATTATTATTTTATATGTTCTCTTCTAATAATTATAATTTTCTATTATTATTATTATTATATCATACTCTTGATTTTTTTTTTTTTGTTTTAATTTTTGGAAAATTTTGAATTTTTTTTTTAGGTTTACAAAGAACATGAATTGGGAGAAGATAATTTGTTGAGTGGACATAAAGAAACAATGGCTAACATATCTTCGCAGAGATTTTGCTTAAGGTGGAATAATCACCAATCTAATTTATTATCAGTTTTTGACCAACTGCTTCAAGATGAATCATTTGTTGATGTTACATTAGCAGTTGATGGCCAGTTTTTAAGAGCACACAAAATGGTTCTCAGTGCATGTTCTCCATATTTTCAGTCACTTTTTACCGATCATCCAGATAAACATCCCATTGTTATTTTGAAAGATGTTCCTTATACAGACATGCGTTGTCTCTTAGATTTCATGTATAGAGGAGAAGTATCTGTTGATCAGGATCGGCTAACTGCATTTTTAAAGTTGCAGAAAGTTTACGGATTAAAGGTGTGTGAAAGTATCGGTTAATAATTTTATTATCGTCATGATTGTCACATCACATGATTATTTGTTTAAGACTTTTCGAAACTACCTGAAACCTCAAAATTAGGAGAATTTGTAGATTTTCTATGCTTTTCACTAAACCTTTTGTCAGTATAGTAATCGTACAATGTTGCAATCTGCCAAATTTTTTTTTTTTTATTATTTAATTGTCTTGTTTATTGGTATTATAAAATCATAGCAATTGTATCATGATAAAATTGTAGCTTATAGTCATAGCGGTCAAGCAGCACTGAAAATAATAATAACTGTCTAATTTTTTTTAGGTTTAACAGAAGTAAATGAAGAAAAATGCGACCTTCCATCGATAACAAATTCCCTATTAGGTAGTCAAAACCTTCATAGTCATGTACCACCTCCCCAACTTCATAGGATATACCAACCTCCATCACTAAAACGAGCCCAAGTACACAATAATAATTTCCCTTCTCTGAACTCGGCTCCCCTTTTGGGATCGGCATTAACGGCTCCTAAAAGAAAACGCGGTCGCCCTAGGAAACTCTCGGGTTCATCAGACTTTGCTCCGGGTTCTCCCAATTCGGACACGGATGCCTCCGATGCAAAAACATCGGAAAGCATATTACCTGAATTATTGGAAGTGAAAATGGAGTATTCGGACAAGGATAGAAATCGGGAATCATCTTGCGAAAACGAAAGATATAGTAACGGAGAGGAGAGAAGAGAGAGACTTAACAATGAAAATGAACATTTGGCTGGTACATCGCATGTCGAACGGGGTAATGGCCACGATAGCGAATCATTTGCATTGGGTGAGTTTTTGACCGGATTTTTTTTTTTAATTTTCCCAAGTATATTATTATCATTTTATATATCATGCCAAGGTATTATGTTATTTATATAAAACTTGTCAAACAAAATAAAAAAAATTTTTTTTTTTAATTCATTCGTTCACGTGTGTAAGTATTCTTCTGTTAAATTCGCAATACATACATATTGAGACATTAGTTGGAATTAATAATAATAATATTAAATTTTGCACTTTACAAATATTTGTGTGTGTGTGTGAATGAATGAAGTAATAAAAGCCGCACAAGTATTTGTTTGTACAGTGCATTTAAAATTTTTTTAAAAAAAATTTTCGGAGTTGTCGTATTCAACAGCAAAAAGAAAATGTTTAAAAATTATTTATTTATTTTTTTTCTTTTGTGCAAAACTCATATAATTAATATCTATCTAAAGAAGACGGTTACTCAAAGGTAATTGAAATATTTCATTGTTAATGTTGTAGTTATTATTATTATTATTATTATTTTCGTTTGCACTGCAATGATGATGATGAGTTATTAAGACGTGTTTTATTTATTTATTTATTTATTGTATTTCGAAATTTATTTATTTATTTAAAAAAAAAACAATTTTTAATATCCCTTAGTAATATTTTTGCCTTGCACATTTTTTAATTTATTATATTATTATTATTTTTTAGCTTAGTTATTTGATTTGTTTGAATGCTTTAAGTAAAAAATTTATTATTATTATTATTTAGTTTTAAGTTAGTTATTAATGAATAATGATAATTTTCAGATGCTCTTTTGCGACCGAAAATAAAAAGGAGAAGTTCAGAGGAAAGCACGGGAGGGAATTTGGTTATAGATTTTAACAACATGGCGACAAAGTCGGAGGGAAACGTGTATTCGAGTAATACAAACACGTCCGGGAGTCCGAACACGTCGAATGAAAACGCGTCCGTCGTATCTGCTTCCACGACGCCGCAAACGGTACCCAAACCGGTGGTTAGAAGGCGCGTAAGACGAAGAGCAAATTCATCGAGTCAGGATCCGGCTGAACAATTGACGGAAATGAGCGTTCGCGGTAAGCAAAAAATTTATGAATGTTTAAAAAAGCAAAAAGCAGAAGACAAAGCGATTATAGCGAGACTAATTTCGTCTGAAATGTTGTCGTCAGGTTTAAATCTGTTTCGTTACGCATCCGTTCAAGAAGGTTTATACAAGTGCACGGAATGTGAAAAATCCGACGTTCTCAAAACGTTCAAAAACAAATACAGTTTTCAACGTCACGCTTTTCTCTATCACGAGGGTCATCAGCGTAAAGTTTTCCCATGTCCCGTTTGTCAAAAGGAATTTTCCCGACCGGATAAAATGAAAAATCACATGAAAACCGTACACGAATGCTTCGTTCCGAAAGACGTTTTTCCACCGAGTCCCGTAACGGGTGGATATTTTTTAACCCCCCCGCAACTACAACAGCAACAACAACAACAACATTTACAACTTAAACCTCCTCAAGTTACAAATTCTTCGTCACGTTCGACAAATCCTTTGTCTTCTCCAATGCCACCACAACCGTAGCCTCCTTGGAATTCTTTTTTAATTATTATTATTATTATTATTATTATTATTTATTACACAAGCAAACGCAGCTTTAAACATATTTTAATCCGGTAAATGCTTTTTAAAAAAAAAAAAAAAAAAAAAACAAAATTCAGGTTTGCACCACAACCACAAGTGCCTTGTTTTAATACTGAAAAACATTTACTCACGTTTTTTATATATATATTTATATTATTAGTACTACTACTACTACTACTACTACTTTTGTTTAAAACTATGTTTGCTCATGAAAAATATTATTATTATTATTATTAACAATATTGGCCAAAACTCATCGTCCATTTTGTTTTTTTTTTTTTTTTTTTTAAAGAATTTTATATTATTTTATTATTTGTTACTACATTTATATAATCTAAGATTGAAAATTACAAAAGTTTAAAATAACGATTCCCGGTAAAAGAAAGAAAATTCGAACCAAAAGAAAATTGTTTTATTATTATTATTATTATTATTATTGTTGTTGTTTAACTTTAAAAGAAAGAAAAAAATTAATGATAATAATAATGATTAATGAGAGAGATTTAAAAGTGTAAAAATGTCGAGATGATATTTACGTCTCTCGTACGTGTGGGGGTTGGGGAGGGGGTGCGGGGTTAGGGGAGGGAAGGGGGTGGGAAAAGCTCTTTAATGAATAACTGATTGGGAGCTAAATGTAAACACAGAATTTTATATATATATATAAGAAAGTATATATTTTACAAAAAAAAAAAAAGAAAAAAAGAAACATTTTGTAAATTTTAAAATTTAAGAAGTTTTGTTGACCGCGGAAAAGCTTTATTATTATTATTATTATTATTATTATTAATTATTTCACAGCACGGAAAAGTGTTTGTTTGTTTTAAGAAAAATGATGCAATATTAATTTGACTAAAATGTGATTTTTAAAACTTTTTTTTTTTTTTTTTTTTGGAAAAATTTTTCGGAAAAATGAAAATACATAAATTGAAGAAAATTATATATATATATATATATATATAGAATAAAATTAGTTTTTACGTTGTTAGAAAGAGAAAGAAAGAGGAAGAAAGAGAGAGAAAGAAAAATTATTCTTCTTGCTGTGATCAGTCTCGATAGCTTTTAAAAAAAAAAAAATTTTAATTATTATTATTATTGTTATAATAATAATAATAATAATAATAATAAAAAATGTGATGTTAATTTTGTAACGGATTTAAATCCTTTATATTATTAATATTATTATTATTATTAATTTTGTTTTTTTTTTTTTTTTTAAAAACTCGAACAGTGCCTTATTCATTGAGAAAAAGCGAGAATAATAATAATAATGTTTTTTTTTTACTCGATTATCTCTCTTGAATAAAGAAAAGAGAGAGAGAGAGAGAAAACTCTGTTATTCTTTTCAATTAATAAGTTATATATATATATACGAGATTATTATTACACAGCTTGAAATGAATATAATCGATTAAAAATATATATATTTATATTAATATATATTTTTAATTTTATTATTATTATTATTATTATTATTTGTAAATTTATTATTATTATTGTTTATATAATAATTTTAAAAAAAAGGAAAAAAAATTTATATATATATATTAAAATAAGAAGAAAAGAATTGTAATTTGTTTTATATATATATATATATGATAAGCTATCATAAGTAGATTTATATAACACTGTTGATAATTATTATTATTATTATTTTAAATAAGGGATTATTATTATTATTATTATTATTATATTATAAATTGTTATGAGATTTAATTTTTTTTTTTTTAAAGAAAAACTCAATGGCGATTTTAATAAATAAATAATGTTTGAAATTTAATAATTTTTAACTCAAATCGGTAGTGTTGTTGTCTTCGTTTAAATAAATATAATCATTCATTATAAATAAATCAGGTATCAGGTATTGAAGGTTTTAAGAATTATGAGTACGTAAACTCAACGGTCATTTTTATCAATAATCATTTTTTAAATCGAAAAAAAATCCGATTATTATTATTATTATTATTTATTTATTTGATATTATTATCGATTTATTTAAATTTTTTTTGTTGTTTTTTACTATCTTGCGTGTTTTCACGTGTACGTGCACGTGTACGAAAATATTTTAATAAAAAAAAAATCGCCGTAATTATTATTATTGTTGTTATGAAAACAAACAGAAAAAAATTAAATCTCAAAACTATTTTTTTATTCTCACGATTAAT
>NW_002987828.1:174101-223001 GCF_000006295.1 Pediculus humanus corporis
AAGAACATAAAAAAGAGAAAAGAAAATTTCAGAATTGATTTATTTTTATTTTTGTTATGTTTTAGTCATTATTATTATTATTATTATTATTATTATTATTATTAATATTTTAAACGGTGAAAAAATAAACACCCAACATTAATTTTTGTTTTTGTTCAGCATATAAACTTTTGATTTATTTTATTTTATTTATTTTATATAATTAACCAAATTTATTTATCCGGTTTTGATCGATTTTATTATTATTATTATTATTATTATTATTATTTTGTAATTGATTAGTTAAGAAAAGAGAAAAAGGAAGAATTTATGAAACCCGGTTATTCATTATGTGATGTTTTAAAATTTTTTGGTTTTTTTTTTTTTTATTGTAAATTTTTTTTTTAAAAAAGAAAAGAAAATGAAGAAGAAAAAAAAATTATTTTTTTAGTTTTTTAGTTTTGTTTTGTTTTAAGTATAAATATTATTATTATTATTATTATTATTATTGTATGTACAAAACGCATTTAAAAAAAAAATGAAAATGAAAATGAAAAAAAAATTATTATTATTTTATAAAATTGTAAAATTTTTTTTTAGTGTTTAAAAAAAAAAAAAAAAAAAAAAAAAAAAGATTTTTTTAGCAAAGCACAACAAACGAATAAGAATAGAAGAAAATGATAATAATTATAATGATAATGATAATACATACATACATATGTATCTTTTTTTATTATAAAAACAAATAATAATGATAATAATAATGTTATCGTTTAAAATTTCAAATTTTTGGTAGGGAAAATGAATTTTTTTTTTTTTTTTTTTTTTTTAATACTACTAGTCTTGGAAAAAAAATTATTATTATTATCATTATTACTATCATTATTATCATTATTATTGTTAAAAAGAAAGAGAAAGAAGATATATTCTTGTAAAAGGGTGCTTTAAGCTTTAATATCAATCGCGTTTGTGTAATATATTATTGGTTAAAGAAATTTAATTATTACGCACACACGTGCATACACACGCACACTCACACGTGCACGCACGTATTTCTTTCATCAAAACAAAAAAAAGTTTTATTAATAATAATAATAATTTAAATCACGCATAAAAGTTATTAATTTTTATATTAATTTTAAATCAAGACTAATTAATAATTGGAAGAAAGAAAGAAAGAGAAAGAGAGAGAGAGAGAGAGAAAGAAAGCAATGATAATGATGATAATTATGTATTTATATGTAAGAGGGATTTAATAATTAAAATATATTTTCCTCTCTCTCTCTCTCTCTCTATTTCTGTCTTTTTTTAACTTTACCAAAACGTTTTTTTTTTTTTTTTTTAAATGCAAACATAATAAATAAATAGAATGAGTAGGTAAATATTATTAAACTATTACTACCTACATAAGTGTAAACAAATATAAATAAATAAATAAAAGGTTAATAGTTATATATATATATATATACATAAAATTAATTAAAGTATAAATAGTTGCCTGTTTCGTAGTTTATTATTATTATTATTATTATTTTTATTTTTATTTTGTGCAATCAATCACAAATTAATTAATTATTATAATTTTCTATTTTTTTTTTTTTAATGTAAATAATTAGTACGTTAATTAATTAATAATAATAATAACTCTGGTTACTAATAAATAAATAAATAAATAAAATTAATTATTCCTTAATTAATACTATTATAAACACAATCAGTTAATTATTAATGTCGCTATTATTATTATTATTATTATTAACAACACGTTAGTTATTGTAGTTTTAATTAATTTATTGTAACGTTTTATTATTATTATTATTATTATTATCATCATCATCATAAGATTTTTTTTTAATTTCCGGTTTAATAAATTATTGATTTAATTTATCCGTCCGTTTTTTTTTTTTAAAATTTGCAAAAAATTTAATCACAAATAAATAAATAAATAAATAAATAATTAATCGTTGGAAAATGCAGACTGATAACTGTTAATAATAATAATGATAATAATACTAATAATAATGATACTTTTTTGTTTTGTTTAAAAAGATATCAAATCACGATAAATTTTGAATTTACATACAAATCGTTATCATCATTATTTTTATCCGTTTGTTTTCGAATTTTAATAAAATATACATATATACATAAATATTATTTACATAAAATTTTATGTATTTCAAATTATTATTTATTTTTTTATTAATCTGTTAAGAGAGATGATAAGAGAAAATTAATGAAAAATCGATAAGAAAATGCAAATACATAAATATTAATATTAATATAAATTAAGTAATAATAATAATAATAGTGTATGAAAAATTGTTTTATAATAATAATAATAATAATTGTTAGTACCTGTAGAAACTTTTCTTTTTTTTTTTTGAAAAATGTAATGCAAGAAAAAAAAAAAAAAACTTATTTCATTTATATTATCACATTAAAACTTAATTAATTAATTTGTTTAAATTTTTTTTTTATTTATTTATTTATAATACTTGAAAGGTATTTAAATTTAAATAAAATTTTTTTCCCCCCCCCATCTTTTACGTCATAATTTATGTTTTTTTTCTAGGTACGAATCGTTTCCGGTTTTCGATTTGTTTGATTTGTCAAACTTTAAGCATTTTTTTATTATTATTATATATTTATTTATTTGTTATGTAAGTAAGTAAAAATAAATATAATATAATACCTTGGCAATAATAATAATAATAATATTTTGTTTCAGGAGAGAGGAGAAGGGAGGGAGACGGTTGGTTTCCGTTTCCGTTAATCGTGTGATTTCCGTTAAATTAATTATTTTATTTTATTTTATTGCAGATCAATCGACGAATGATAATTCATCAAATTCTCGGGATTTTAATGAATCCACGAATGAAAATCAACAAAAACTTCCTACAATAATGAAAATAAAAATAAAAGAAGAGATACCACCGCCATTACTACCACCATCGCAATCTTCCGCTGTATCGGAAAATTCGGAAGTTCCGGGCTTCCATTTTTTATCACACGAATATTTTGAAAAAACAAATCACGATAGCATAAACGAAATAATTGATAATCTACCAAAAGCGAGATCGGATTTATTAGAGTACCTGGTTAAAAATGATGGTACGGTCGTGTGTAAATGGTGCGGAGAAGTATTACCCTCGAGAACTCATTGGTACAGGCACAAATATAAACTACACGTACCGACAGCGGGTCTTCCTGCGGGTTTAATCAAGTGTATTAAGTGCAATACGTTTTTTAAAAGTAGCAAAGGTTACGTCGGACATTGCGTGTCACGTCACGGAAGCGTTGAAGAAGCCGAAAAAGAAGAGAAAAAAGACGATGAAGAATCATCATCATCTCAAATGATAATAAAAGAAGAGAAATTAGTTTTGGTAGAAGAAGAAGAAGATGAAGAAGAAGTGGTAGAGGAAGAGGATGAGGAGGATGAGGAGGAAGTGGAAACGATGGATGTGAAAGTTGTGACGGAAAGAATTGAAAAAGAAGAAACGGAATATAGGAAAAGATCGTATAAATTTATAGAATCGTGCGGTAGAACGAATAGACAAAAGAAAAACATGACGAAAGATGAAAAAAAAGAAGATTATTTAAAACAGAGAGAAAAAGAAGAGAAATTAGTGGCCGACATAATAGCTAAAGTTAAAAAAGAATGCGAAGATAAAAGTATAACCATGTGCAGGAGAGGATATTCAAGAAGATCTACCGTTATGACGTCATTCCGGGAATACGATAAGAGAAAGTAATACGTCATTCATTCATTTAACAATAAGTGTCAAACGAAAAAATTATAAAATGAACCCCTTTGAAAGGGGATGTTTTATGATAATACACGTTCAACTTATTTTTATTTATGTATCAAATGAAACAAACACACAAACACACGCTATGAGTACCTGATTTAAAAAAAGAAAGAAAATGCAATCTCTCTCTCTCTCTCTCTCTCTCTCTCTGTCTAACAATTATAATAATTACTCGTATTGTACATGCTCAATAATAATAATAATAATAATAATATACATTTACTGTAACGTATTTATATCTTTATTTTAAATTCTTTTGAAATCTTTTTTAATTTTTGTCAAAAGTGTCAATTATTATTTTTTTTTTTCATTATTATTATTATTATTATTATTAATTTAAAACTTTTTTGTTTGTTTGTTGTTGTATTATAATTGTAAAAAAAAAAAAAATACTAATAAGAGAGAAAAAAAAAAAACTTTCTGCTTTCAAAAGACTGTAATAAATAAATAAATAATTAATAAAAAAAATTTCGGCAGGTATTACTTTTATTATTTTATTATTATTATTACTATTATTATTATTATTGATAAAAATTCTGATACAAAAACTACATATATATATATATATATATATATATATATATATATTAAAATTAATTAATTATTATTATAAAAATTTTATATTTTTTTCAAAAAAAACAAAACAAAACAGAAAAAAGTCTTTAATTATTTAATTACTTCCTATAGTTATAAGATTTTCTTTTTTTTTTTAAACAAACAAACAAACAAAAAGTTTGTTGTTTGTTTGTTTGTTTGTTTGTTGTTTGTTGTTGTTGTGTGAGGTATCATTAAAAACAATTTTTTTTTTTTTTTTTTTTTCTGAAATATTTGGTGCCTATTGATATTCCTTAACGATATCATCATCAACATAAGGATTTTAATTTTTGATGATAAATTAAAAAATAAAAATATAAATTTATTTTATCCGATTTCTTCCATGTTTAAAAAATAATAATAATAATAATGATATTGATAATAATAATAATAATTTTTTTAAATAAAAATAAAATTTTAATATTTATTCGTTTGAAGAGAAGAAGAAAAAACCTTTTTTTTGTTTGTTTGTTTACGTAATTTTTAAAGATTAAATAAATTTACATTTCGACAAACTATACATAATACTTATTTTCTCTATTAAATAATAATGTAATAAATAAATAAAAAAGTTAATTTGTGTGGCTGATGGTAAAAAAAAAAAAAATTATGTTCATATATACATATTTATGTAAATTATTTTTATATAAATTTTAATTAATATTCATTTTTTTTAATAGTAAAAAAAAAAATATTTTGATCTTTTTTTCGTTATTTATTCATCCTACCGGTGGTAGTAGTAGTAGTAGTAGTAGTAGTAGTTGTTAGAATTAACAAATTATTTATTTTAAAAATGAGGGGGGGGGGCTTTTGTCTCGTTAAAATAAAAAATTTTTCCAAATAAAATAAAATTAAAAAAAAAATGCGTTCTAAATTTTTAAATCGTTCGATTCTGTCATGTTAGTGACACGTGACTAAAAGTCATGTGATCAGAATTAACCAATCAAATTTTTTATTAATCCCGGTCACGTGGACACGGTGTGCATGAAAACGTTTTTATGATTGAATTTTTGAATTGTTACGTTCGCGTCGAATGCGAGAAACAACGAGATTTTCTTTTTTTACCGTTTTTTTCGGATTTGCTTTCTTTAATATTATTCGAATATATATCGTATATGAGTATTTTTTTTCCATTTTATATTTTATTCGACTGTAATTATATATTTTAAAATCCGTTATTGTTATTTTTCATAAAAAATTTAAATTAAAACGGGTACGAAAGACAAAATGGTTTTCATTTGTCAAACAAACCGTTGATTTGAACGATTTTGTTTTTCTTTTCGTGTGTGTAATATTTCACAAAAGTAAATATCTACAAGTTTATCGGTAAGTTATAAAGTTATAAAAATTAAATAATTAGTGATTTCGTAAAAGTTTTTGTAAAAAAATTATTCAAAGTTCCATTAGGAACACCGACATATTGGTTTTCGTTTCAGATAAAAAAATTAAATTAATAATGACGTCCGGAATGTCTGATAATTCGTCTCAAAATTCAGGAAAACATACGGTTCATTGGTTTCGTAAAGGATTAAGACTTCACGATAATCCAAGTCTTAGAGAAGGAATAAAAAATTCTGTGACATTTCGTTGCGTTTTTGTTATAGATCCATGGTTTGCTGGGTCATCAAATGTAGGAATTAATAAATGGAGGTTAGTCAATGAGAGAAAAAAAAAAGTTTTACGTCATCATCGGTAATAATCTCGTTTTTTTTCCAAAAAAATAATTTTATTCTAGAATAAAACGAGACGATTAACGTGAGTTTCTATTTCATTCCCCCCCTCTTTTCCCCCTTCCCCCATCCCTTGATGCGTGAGTGTAAAATTTTATTTGTATGTGTTGTTGTTGTTGTTTAACGAATATTAAAATAACAAAAAAAAATTTATTTATGTATTTATTTAACTCTCTTATGTGATATATATATCGCGTCATTCTAAGTTTATTTATTATGTACATAATTTTTTTACTTTTAACCGATGATGTAAATTCATTCAAAAACTATGAATTGCAAATCCTTCATTTCAAAACTCATAATGAACTAAAAGTAAAACGTTTTGTCTGGTTCCACGAAAAAATTTTTTGTTTACAGGTTTTTACTTCAGTGCCTGGAAGATTTGGATAGAAGTTTGAGAAAACTAAATTCCCGTTTGTTTGTTATACGAGGACAACCGGCTGATACACTACCTAAATTATTTAAGGAATGGGGTACGACAAATTTAACATTCGAAGAAGATCCTGAACCTTTTGGACGAGTGAGAGACCTTAACATAATGGCGATGTGTAAAGAACTTGGAATTAGCGTCGTTTCAAAATCATCACACACACTTTATAAATTAGAACAGTAAAAAATAAAAACATTTTCTTTTTTTGTTGTATGGTGGCCACGGTTTTGGATTTTTGTTAGTATAACCCTTTTCCCTTACAGCATAATAGAAAAAAATGGCGGAAATCCACCTTTGACTTACCATCAATTTCAAACGATCATTGCAAATATCGGTCCACCACCGGAACCTGAAGAAACGGTGACGGCAAACCTTTTGGAAGGTTCACAAACTCCACTATCCGATGATCATGATAATAAATATGGAGTTCCAACACTGGAAGAACTCGGTCAGATGATTGTCTGTTGAATAAAAATAATTTATTAAAATTTTTTAATTGTTTTTTTTTTTTTGTACTCAACAATTTCAAATCGTTTGTTTGCGTTTATACAGGTTTTGAAACGGATAAATTAAAACCAACGGTTTGGAGTGGGGGCGAAAGTGAAGCTTTAGCTCGTTTAGAAAGACACCTCGAAAGAAAAGCTTGGGTTGCTAGTTTTGGTCATCCCAAAATGACTCCTCAATCATTATTGGCTAGTCAAACTGGATTGAGTCCGTACCTGAGGTTCGGGTGCCTTTCTACAAGGTTATTCTATTATCAACTCGTCGAATTGTATAAAAAGGTTATTCAAAGTTTTACTTTTCGTCATTGTGGAAAAGTAGAATGTAGAATTAAACCTTTTTGTTTGTTTGTTTGTTTGTTTTAACAGATAAAAAAGGCGATGCCTCCTCTTTCCCTACACGGACAATTACTTTGGAGGGAGTTTTTCTATTGCGCAGCAACAAAAAATCCTAATTTTGATAAAATGAATGAAAATCCGATTTGCGTACAAATCCCATGGGATGAAAATGCTCAGGCACTTGCCAAATGGGCAAACGTTAGTTTTTTTCTTTTTTAAACGTATCATTATTATTATTATTAGGTAACAAAAATTTTTTTACAGGGACAGACAGGATTTCCGTGGATCGACGCCATAATGACGCAGCTTAGAGAAGAAGGTTGGATTCATCATTTGGCACGTCATGCCGTTGCTTGTTTTTTAACAAGAGGAGATTTGTGGATTTCTTGGGAAGAAGGAATGAAGGTGTGAAAAATGTTTTCCCATCGGAAAACAGGGAGAATTTATATTTATTTATCACGTTTTGTGTGTCCAGGTTTTCGACGAACTTTTATTAGATGCGGATTGGTCGGTTAATGCCGGAATGTGGATGTGGTTATCTTGTTCGTCATTTTTTCAACAATTTTTTCATTGTTATTGTCCCGTACGATTTGGTAGAAAAGCAGATCCAAACGGTGATTACATAAGGAAGTACTTACCGATTTTGAAAAATTTCCCGACGAAATACATTCACGAACCTTGGTTGGCACCTGAAACCGAACAAAGAGCTGCCAAATGCATCATCGGTAAAGATTTTCCACTACCGATGGTCAATCATTCTATCGTCAGTAAAATAAACATCGAAAGAATGAAACAAGTTTATAGACAGTTGAGCAAATATCGGAGTCAGGGTACCTGAAATGAAAAAAAGAAAAAACATTTTTCCTATTAATAATAATAATAATCGATTTTGAAAAAATTTTTTTTTTTTTTTTTTTCCACTGCAGGAACATTGAAAACAATCTCGAGCATGACGTTAGATGAAACGTGTATGATTTCGAACAACAAAGACCAACAGCACCAACAGCACCATCATCATCATCATCAGGCATCATTGGTCAAATATGAAACTCAAAAAAAATGTCAAGAACAACAAGTTAAAAATAAAGAAAATGAAATTTTCGTCAACGGTTTACAAACTGGAGAATTTTACAATTTTCCATTCGTACAAAAGAATAAAAATCTATTAGATAATGATAATTATTGTCATGATAATACGTATGGAAAAATGGAAATTCTACCGATCAATTACCAACAACAACAACCAATTTATAATAATAATAATAATAATATTACAACGGAAACAACATTTGATAATAATTTGTTGTGTAGAAATCAAGAACGTATCATACCTCAACAAACGTATATTATATTAAATGATGGAACTTTAAACAACAACAACAACAACGATTTTAATAACGAACAACAATCGCAACAACAACAACAAACACAACTACGATCCGATAATAATAATAAAATTTATTGTACGACAAATGTTTTTCGCGAAACAAATAATTACAATGATGATCCAAATAACGATTATGGCGGACAATATACAAAGGATGAAAGATCCGCGTGAATTTTAACTCCTCCTTCTCCTTCTCCTCCTCCTCCTATTATATATATATATATAATAATATTATAATAATAATAATAATATAATTTAGATTATTGTTAATAATTAAAAAAAAAAAAATTGTATGTTTGTTCACATAATAATAATAATAAAAATAAAAATGAATTATATTTTTGATTATTCAACGATTTTTCATTTAAAAAATTATTTCACCCCCACCCCCCTGCGCACCCTCCCCTCCCCCTACCCCACACTTCCCCTCCCTTTTTTCAACCCCTTAAAGAAACCAAGAAAATATAAGGATCACAATTGAAAAAGAAAGAAAGTTAAAATTTTTTTTTTTTTTTTAATATATATTTTTTTTTTATCGAATATTATATATATGTATAATAATAATAATAATAATAATAATAATAATAATAATAATAATAAAAGTTACCTATCTAAATTGAAAATTTTACATATTACATCAAGTCAAAAAAAAAAAAAAAATTATTTAAATCGTGTAAATATATATTTATATTTATTTATATTTATATATATATATATATATAATTTTAAATTAAATTAAAGCGATTGATTATATTAATAATAATAATAATAATAATAAATAATAATAATGTAAAATGATAATGATAATATTCACCGATTTTTATGATCGTAGATTTTTCCCATAAAATGATTAATAATGATCAAGTAAGAAGCCGAAATTCGATTGATTTAAATAATAAAATAAATAAATTTTCTTTTGATTTATTAATAATGATTTCATTCATTCATTCAATCAATCAATCAATCAATCATTCGCACGTTTAAAAAGCGACAAGAAAAATGAAGAAGAAAAAAAAAAAAAAAAAAAGAATCAGTGAATGCAAATCGTTTTTTACCTTTCCTTTCCTACCCACGTGACGAAACACTCTTTTAACGTTTTTGACATTTTTTTTTTTTTTTGAAAAAAAAAACTTTCACAAAATATTAATTATTAATTAATTAATTAATTAATAAACGACAACGACGACAACGACACAACACAAAAAAAAAAATTTTTTTTTTCGTTATAAACAAATTCAGTCTTCGTTCGGCTCCGTTTGAACGACGCGAGAACACAAGTAAAACTGACATGAAGAAAAACCAGACGATGTGACGTAGCAGCAGAAAGCAGAAAGCGGAAAAGTAAAAAGTAAACAAAACAAACAAAAAGGCGGGAAATGAATTTTTTTTTAAATAAAAACGCACGTTCAAATGAAGCCATGTTTTTTTTTTTTTTCATTTTTTTTTTTTTTTGGTTTTTTTTTTTTTAATTAAAGCAATTTTTAAAAACAATTTTTACGCAATTTTTACTTCCCCTCCCTCCCACCCTCCCTTCCCCACCTTTTTATTTTTGTCGTGTATTATTTACATGGGGTAGTTTTAAACATAAAAAAAAAAATAATAAAAACTGTACAATATTCACATTACGAATTTTGTTCAATAAAATTTACAAATTTTTTTTTTTCTTACTTCCTTTCTTACCCTCTCACTCTCTCTAACTTCCTCACTTTCTCTCTCTCTCTCACTTTGATTTATTACAATGATAATAATAATTAATTAATTAATTAATTATTTAATTACGAAAAAGTAAAATTTGAATGCAAAAAAAAAAAAAAAAATGATCATCATCGTCAAAGAGTGTTTCAATGAGTGTTTTTACATTATCATCATCATCATCATCATTATTATTATTATTATTACTCTTATTTTTAAACCAAAACGATCGCATATCATCATCATCGTCGTCGTCATCGTTGTCGTCATCACCGTCATCATCATCATAATCGATGACGTTATTTACTCTTTACCCCGCGCCCATTTGTTTCTTCGTTTGTTTGTTTGTTGTTTGTTTGCGTGTTTTGCGTTTTAATGCACAATACAAAAAACGAAAGGGAAAAGGACGCTACACGCACATGTTATTAAACACATAGCAGACGATATAATATTGGATAATATATGCAAACACAAAAGTAAGCCTAATAATGCATTAATAAATCAATCAATCAATCACTCACTCACGATGAATGATTGTTTGCTTGTTTGTTTGTTTGCCCCGTTCTCCAAAACAAAAACAAACGGGGTTCATTTTTTTTTTTTTTTTTTTTTAAACAATCGATCAAACGACAAAGACGACGACGAGACGACGATATCCTCATCGCAAAAAAAAAAAAAAAACAAAACAAATCGATGACGTAAGCAACCATTTCCGTTTACAATCTATCTATTATATCTCACAGACTCGCGCATCAAATCACGTGACCACTTCCGTCATCGTTTGTTTACATTTTTTTCCCTTTCTACTCTTTTCATACACACAATTCCGCCATACCTACATCATCCCCATTATTATTATTATTATTATTAATATTTGATGTTACACACATCGCTCATTTATAATTATTATTATCATTAATTAATTATTTAAAATAAAAAATAAAAAAATTCATTTTAAATGTTATTTTTTCCAATTTAAACAAAAAAAAAAACCCTTAAAACTAAAAAAAAACTACAAAAATTAAATTAAAAAAAAAAAAAAAAAGAAATGTTCACATCTACAAACATCATAAAAAAAGTTTTATATATATATATGTGTGTGTGTGTATTTACTTTTATGTCTCTCTCTCTCTTTCTATATATATATATATATATATATGTATAAACACATAAAAATTATTATCATTATCGTTATCATCATTAATTTATTCATAATAATAATAATAAAATAAATTTTATTTTATTTTGATTGGATTCATGATGGATTTTACATTATTTTTTGATTTGATTTTTATTTTGATTTTATTTTGATTTTTTTTTTTTCTTTACCTCTCGATACGATTTCATTTCCGTTTCCGTTTTCTATACCATTTAAAAGAAAATAAATAAAAAAATAAAAAATTTAATTTTGAATGCCTGTGTTAAAAACAGTGCCTGTCTATAAAAACAATTTTGTTTGTTTGACAAAATCATCATCATCATCATCATCATCATAATCATTATTATGATTATTATTATTATTATGCAAACAAAAAGAAACAAAAAAAAAGCAGAAAAGAGACAAACAGTGAAAGTAGCAGAAGTAGCAGGAGGAGGAGGAGCCTACAACAGCAGCATACAAATGCACAAATTACAAAAAATATATATTTCTACTACTGCTGCTGCTGCTACCACCACCACCACTACTACTTCCACCATTAATAATAATGATGATAATGATAACAAACAAGCAAACAAAACAACAGCACATAGTTTTAAAACTTTAAAATCGTTACATTCAAAAAAAAAAAATCCTGCACACATATTTATATAATTATTATTATTGTTACCATCATCATTATTATTATTATTGTTACCTATCATCATCATCATTATTATTATTATTATTATTATTATTATGTATACATCATCTTTTCCATTCTATTCATATATATATATATATAAATGTAAACAATAAAATTATATTATTACATGTGAGATTTACAATTATTAAAAAAAAAAGGAAAAGGAAAAAAAAATTGTTTTGAAACAAAAAAAATTCATTTTTTTAGAAACTGTTTCAAAACATTTTCCCTTTTCCCCTCTTTATATATAAATATAATACACCCAAACGTATTTTTATTATAAATTTTACATTTTAAATGAGGAGGAGAAGGGGAGGGGAAAAAAATGTTTGAGATTACCTAAGAGAAGAACAATTTCAAACGTGTTTGTGTTTATTTGTTTGTTGTGTGCCTGGGGCGGGGCGGGGGGAGAGAGATTTTATTGGGGGGTGGGGGGTTTAACTAGGGATCCCGTGTATGTACAGAATGGTTTATTTATATATATATAATCACTGGAAAGAGAAAAATATATAATACAAGATTTAAATACATTTTTTTTTTTTTTTTTAAATATTCAGTCTCGGACGTTAGAAGACAATTTTTAATAATTAATTAATTAAGCGTTGTTGCGCGTTGTTGTTGTTGTCACCTATTATTTAAACAATTTGTACAAAATAATTTTTTTAATTAAAACAAACAAACAAACATACAAACAAAATAAAAAAAAATAATAATAAAAATAAGAATAATTTGAAACATTTTTACAAAACTTTTTTTTTTATTATTTATAATTTATATAAAAAAAAAAACCCTCTCCCTCCTCTATCTATCTCTCTCTCCCCCTTTCCCCTCCCCTCCCCGTTTTGCCCCCCGGGAAAAAGTAGGTGCAACAGCAGCAGCAGGAGCAACAGCGTTCATGTTTCATTTACAAACAAAACTAAAAACCATCGTTAAAAAGCTTTATAAAATTCTTCCACTACTACTACCCCCACTACAACTAGTGATAATAATAATAATTTTTCCCGCTTTTTTAAATCACTTTTTGGATTCGTATGTACAGAAAATTCAAATTTTTTTTTTTTTTAAATAATTATTTTCAATTTTACAAAGAATAAAATATTAAACAAACATTTGTTTGTTTGTTTGTTTGTTGTTACAACACGTGTAATTATATGAAATTGTCTTCTCTCTTACATAAAAAATCTCACATTTTCTTCCCCCTCTCCTTCCCCTCCCCACATCCATTTATATATATATATATATATAAATTTTACATTTGTTATCGATAAGAATAATAAAAAAACAATTTTTATGCCACATTTTTTTTTTTTTTTTTACACTAATAATAATAATAATATTAATAATAATAATGATAATTTCTTAAAACGAATAAAAAAAAATAAAAAAAATGAGAGACGACAACAAAAAGTGAATAATAATAATAATAAATTTCAATTGTTTTTTTCTTTTGTTTTTGTTTGTTTGTCTGTATGTTTTTGTTTTTCTTCTTCTTCTATTATTATTATTATTATTATTGTTATTGTTTTTTTTCTATATGTACAGTTTATAATTACATTATTTATTAATTAAAAAAAATTTATTCAATTTTTTTTTTTTTTAAATAAAAACAAACGAAAAAAAAAAAAAAAAACAAATTCTAAAAAGCAAAAAAAAAAAAATTTTTTTTTTTTTTAATTTAAATTATTAAATTATTAAATTATTATTATTATTATTATTATTATTATTATTTATCATTATCATCTTAATTTATTACATTTATGTATATATTTATATATATATAGATTTTTACGTGCAAATCGATTAAAAAAAAAATTAAAAGAGACAATTTTAATGACGATAATAATGACAATACAAAATAAATTTATTATTATTATTATTATTATTATTATTTGATTATATTTGTTTACCATTAACAAACCAACATCATCATCATCATCATCATTTTCCAGTAGTAAAAGCACACATATTGATAATAATAATAATAATAAATTTTATTATTTAAAATTCATTTGATTTTTACGTTTTATTTATTTATTTTTATTTATATTTATTTATAATTTTTTTTTTATTAATTAATTAAATTTTTAAAAAAATTATTTTTTTGTTTTGTTTAAATAATTTTTACTTTTTTTTTTTCCATTTTTTTCTTTTTGTTTAATTTAAAAATTAAAAAATTTAATTACAATACTTTTATACTTAGGAGAACTACAGGAAATCTACAAAATATATATTTATTTATATTCAAATAAGAGAAAAAGAAAGAATAAAAAAAAAAAGGATTGGGGGGAGGGGGAGGTGGTGGTGGTGGTCGGGTTGGAAAATCATTTTCTTTCTCTCTTTCTCTCTTCCACACTCTCTCCCTCTCTCTCTCTCTCATTTTTTCGATTTTTTAAAATAAATATATTTTTATAAATTAAATAAGTTTATGGGAGGTGAGAGAACGGGGCGGGGAGGGGAGCTACGGGGGGATTCAATGATAAAGAATGAGAGAAAAGAATAGAGAGAGAGAAATCAAAAGAACGTCTCAAACGATCGTCAATTTTTTTTAAAAATTTGGCAATGAAAGGCGGCCTTTTTTTTCTTACAATCCCCGCCCCCTTTTTTCGCCACGCCTCCTTCTCCTCCCACCGAAAGGAAAAATTTTTCTCTCTTTCTTTTTACAACAATTTTGTCGGCGAGCAGGTAAAAAAAAAAAATAAAATATTCACGTGTTACAAATTACTCAAGAGTAAGAGAGAGAGAGATGAACACAGACTGTGAGAGTGAGTGAGAGAGAGAGAGAGAGAGAAACTATTTCATGCAATCGAAAACAACTCAAATACAATACAATACAATACAAAAAAAAAGAAAAGTTCTCCGAGGTTGAAATATTTAAAAAAAAAATTTTCTTTTCCCCCTCCCTCTCTCTCTCTCTTTCCCATACAACAAATACGAGAGAAAGAGAGAGAGACAGAAAAATTAATTTAAAATAATTAAAAAATTAAAAAAAAAATTGATACACATATCGATTCTTCCATATTGTTTGAAAAATTTTCTTTTTTTAAAATTCAACCTCGTTTTCATTAAAAAAAAACTTTCATTCATTCAATCAATCAATCAATCAATCATTTCTCGATATTTCTTATACGATTAAAAATTAAAGATTTAACTTTTTTTTTTTTTTTTTTTTAATTCAATTAAACATTGTCATTAATTACATTACACACGCACAATTAGGTATATAAAAAAAACTGTCATCATCACTGTTGTTTGATCTGGGGGGAGGGAGGGGGGACAGAGAGGGGGAAATTGGGGGAGGGAGGGAGAGGAGCTATTATTTGCTTCATGAGATAATCGATTAATTGACCTATAAAAATTACACACATTTCTATATTCCTATATATATATATGTATGTATGCATGCATGTATGCATATATGGATTTATATATATATATATTTATATACACGCATATATTCTCGCGTGTATTTTATTATTTTTTACTTTTAAAATAATTATATATATATATGTATGTATATATATATATACGTGTTTACATAAGTTAATCAATAATGATAATAATTAAAAAAGGTGCATTTAATGCTTTTGATATAAATGTTTCTTTTGGAACGCGATTGATTGAGGTTATAAATAATTAAAAAAAAAAAAAAAAAAAAGTAAAAAAGAAATTATTAAATGATTAAAATGGAAAAAAGGGGGGAGGGAAGAGGAGGGGAGGGGATAAAGGGAAAAGGGAAAACAGGGAAGGAAAGGAAAGGGGGGGGGTGGGAATGGAGAAATAGGAAAAAGGTATTTAAAGAAGTTCGGAGCCAACGGAGGGCAGAGTCGGCGGTTTCATGAGAAACTTGTCCAGTTTAGCTATTATGTGTTTTCCATACGTGTATTTTCTCAAAGCTGAAATGTGTCCCCGGATTTTATGCATTAAAATCTTTCGTTGAGTAGGCTCGCAAACATCGATCATTTTCTGAACAACGTAATTCGCGTATTGATCCTTCATCATCAACTGAAGTGCACTGCAAAGAGAGAGAGAGAGAGAGAGAGAGGACGAGTTATCATTATTATTATTTTTTAACCTAAATTCATAACAATTCAAAAAAAAAAAAAAAAAAAAAAAAAAATGGCAACAACTTACTTGTCATTGTAATTGCAGACTTCTTCAATGAGAACTGATCTTTCAGTCCTTGTCGCGTGAGTCACACATTTTTCAACCACGTTAGATGCAAACTTGTGTTGTGACAGAGCGAGTACTTTCCCACGAACATTATTTATGATCTTTGACTTATCCTCAGGTTTGCCGTGTTCTGAAAATGACAAAAAAAATGAATACACGCGCGCGCACACACACACACACACACACGCGCGAATTTCGCTTTTCTTCTTCTTACCTAGAACATGTTGAATAACATAGTTGCCAAATTGATCCTGAACTAATTGTTCAGCGTGAGAGTGTAGTTCTTCTAATATGGGAGCCACTTGCTCGGGAGTGCAATGTTCCAATATTCGTTGTATTACTCGACATCCGTAGGGATGAGTAGAGAGAGCAAACACCTAAATAAAAAATGATTATTTATATAATTAGGTACACGCCTTGATTTACACGTGCGCGGGCACACGCACACACACATACCTGACCGGATAAGGCATTGATTATAAACTGAAGAGCATGGGGATCGACTCGTTCGATGCATTTTTGAACCACGTGATTTCCATTCTGATCTTTAACGCATTTTAACACGTGACCATCGAGCTCTCGAACTATTTCTTGCTGTTGTTCGGATGTTAAAGATTCTAAAGCCTTTTGTATAACTCTACAGCCGTACATTTGAAGAGCCAAAAGCAAAACGTGACCCCTCACCTGTAATTGACATTTTTAATCAAAATAATTCATTTGCCATTCATTTCCTAAAACTTTAGATAAAAAAAATGGAAAAAAAAATTGAATACGAACGATTTGAGAAAGGATCGCCTTTTGTTCAGGAGTTCCAAACTCGAAAAATTTTTGTATGACGTAATTTCCAAAAACATCCGTCATGAGATTATAAGCAGACGGTAGAATTTCATTGAAAACCATTTGCTTTTCGTTAACGGTGGCTCTTTCCAATTTCTGCTGTATAAATCGAGATCCATGTTGATCTTGAGAAAATTCAACTATGTGACGACTCAGATCTCTCAACGTCAAACTCGGGTACCGGTTATTTCTAGAAAAAATCATAAAAATATTTATTTAACAACCTTCCCCCCCCCCAAAAAAAAAAAAAAAAAAAAAAACCGCGAAGGAAGCCAAAACCTTTTTCACACGCGTGCTGAAAAATTTTACCTGAAGTCTTCCAAAAATCTGCTTCTACCAGCAGGTTTATCGACAACACCAGGACGAGATGCAGCCGTCAATTTCGTCAATAGAGAACTAGACGAGCCGAACATAGCTGCCGTCGTCAAACCGTTTCTGTATTTGGCAACTGCTTCTGCGCCAGGTGCCGCGGACAAAACTCTGCTCGACATGAGCGTACCCAATTGAAGATTTGATGATGAACCTGTAAATCGACGACGATGACGTCAACAAAAGCAACTCTTCACTTCTTATAACTAATATTATTATTAATAATAATAATAAAAGAAGAGAAAGAGAGAGAGAGAGAGAGAGAGAAATAAAAAAAAATTTACAAACCCAAAGTCGCAGTAAGAGAAGGCGGAGGTGTAAGAGACCCTGTAAGACCCAAAGGGCTGGGGGCTGCTGTCACCGTACCCAAGGCTCCATAATTTGTATTCCATTTACCTCTGTTATAGTCAAGAGACGGCGAAAAAGCTGAAATGTTTCTATCAAATGAATCTCGCCGTCCAGACGTTGAACTTAAACCAATATCTTAAATACAAAAAAAAAAAAAAAGAAAAATTACTTTTCACCCTCGTGCTCATGTATCATTAATAATAATAATAATAGTAATAATAATAATAAAAAGCAAACACAAAATGAGTGTTAGTCTATTTGCGGTAACCACCACAATGGCCGGAGGATATGAAATGAAACGAAATTAATGAAAGTTGAACATACACAGACAGACAGAAAGAAAGAAGAGAGAAAGGCAGACAAAAAGAAAGAAAGAAATAAAGAAAGAAAGAAAGAAAGAAAGAAAAAAAAAAAATTCGACCTACATTTTTAAAAAAAATTATTCCCTCTCGCAATTAATTTTTTTTTTGTGTTGTTGTTATTGGCTAATTTAATTTTTCTTTGATTTATTTCATAATTATAAAAAAAAAAAATACATGAGCAAATAATAATAATAATGATAATAATAAGTTTACGTACCGAAAGATTTTTACTAATAATTCTAACCCTTGCGCCGCGCCCATCCCCATCCCCAACCCCTCACTCTTCCTTTTCCTCGACTTTTTTTTTTACGGTGGTTTCAATTTAAAAAAAAAAAAAAAAAAAAAAAAAACTTTGCCTTTTAAAATGCATCCGGAGGAACCGGTATCGTTTTTCCAACCCCCCCATTCCCCCCCCCCGAAAACACACATTTCCACGACTCTTTTCGTCGATATAAAAAAAAACTGTCTTCCATTAGGACAAGGGTGATGGTCGTCGTCGTCGTCGTCGTCGTCGAAGAATATAATAAAGAGGGGGTTGACTCGTGTTATTATTATTATTATACAAATATCCTGAGAGACCGGGGGGTTGCTATTGAGAAAGAGAGAGAGAGAGAGAGAGAGAGAGAGAGCAACGACGATTTTAACGGAAGGAGGAGCATAAAAAACACTCGAGATATTTCTTTTTTTTACTTTCCTTTCTTCATTTCCTCATATGAAGATTAATAATAATGATAATAATAAAATTCATCATTCATTCACCCATTTGAAATAATAATAATATTATTATAATTATTTTACTTCTTCTAGCAACATGTACAAAAATCAAAGAAGAAAAACGGCAGAGAGAGAGAGGGGAGAGGGGAGAGGGGAGAGAGAGGAAAAAATTATCAAAACTCGTTACATAAGAGGAAATACATACATAAACTCACAACGGATAAAGTTTTTTTTCATTATTATTATTATTATTATTATTATAAATATTAATCTACTAATGTAATAATGGTTTCGCATTATTTCTATATAATTAATTTTTCACGTAACAATAGAACAATGAATAATAATAATAATAATGATAATAATGATATTAATAAAATAAAAACTTTTCCGCAAGCCTAAATTAATTCTCCTTTTTTTTTTTATTTTATTAATAAATAAAATAAAATAAAAATATACGAAATACAATATAAGACTCCATTCATGGGAATTGAAACCGGAAAACAAAAAAAATGTCATTGATTTCTCAGGTTCTATTGAGGTTGCGGGGGAGGGGGGAGGGAGAGAGGGAAATATTTTTACAACCATTATTATTATTATTATTTCATTCCTTAAAATTCATCGAACCTCAATCATCAAAAAAAAACCTAGCAAGCAATTAAATTAAATTTTTTTTTTTTTTAGTTTGTTTTCCTTTAACAAAATGAAAATAAGAACAACAACAACAACAACAACTGATAGTACTTCTTATCGTGCAAGCACCCCCTAACCCACCCTCACCCCCACCCCTCCCCATTTCCCATTCGGACGCGTGCGTTCGTAACGTAAAAAAAAAAAAAAAAAAACGATAATTGATGAATTACATAAAACGACGAAATTTTTTTAATTTCATTAAAAGCATACATACATTCATTCATTCATTCATTCATCATGGTTATTATTGGGGAGGGGGGGGAAATTCGCCCTTAACATCATCTTCTTCAGGGTAGGGGAAAGGGTAGAAAGAGAGAGATAGAGATAGAGAGAGATCGAGCGAGTATAATAAAATACGTTCGGTTTGCGGCATAATTACGTATTCATTTATTCACGTTTACTTCCATATCAAGGTAAAATTTAAAATAAAAAAAATGTACTTTCAAATTTTTTACGTCATATTTTATGAGGTTTCCTAGTAGTCGTGTCAATACCACACCGTAGCCGAAATCGTAACAAAAAAAATCAATCGTGTTGTCACGTACGTTTTACCCCCCCACCCTTACCCTCCCCTCAGTCAGTATTGCAAAGCTTCTCGTGTAACGTTTTTTTCCCAACCCCCATGCATTTAAAAATTCCTTTCATGCTATTAAATGATTTTTTTTTTACTCACCCGTGGTAGCAGCAGCAGCAGCGGCAGCGTTGACCAATACGGGAGCCGGAGACACGAGTCGCATGGGTGCCGTGTTACTTATGCTCCTAACGTTACCCATGACGATGGGACCGTTTTGGTCGTAATAAGGAATTATATATTGACCCTGAGTTAAGTTGGTTGTGTCGGATGTGGCAGCGGCTGCGGCGGCTGCCGCCGCCGAACCCGGTGATAAAGGTCTCCTCTGTTGATTCGATGCATTTTGTTGAATAATCGATGCCGGATAAACTCCCCAGGGAGCGACGCCGTAATACTGCGGCAAGACGGTGGGCCCTAAATTTTAACAATTTACCCTTAATAAACATTTTTTCCTTTCTTTCTTAGTTAATAAATGGCAAAAGGGTGTGTCTACTTGCCGGCTGCTAATATGTAAGGCTCCTGAGCGTTTATCACATACGGTGTCGTGTTAAAAGCTAACTGTTGCTGTTGAGCGGCAGCTGCTTGCTGTTGTAAATATTGTTGTTGTTGTTGTTGTAACACGTGTATGGGTTGAGATGTGCCTGATTGTTGAGGTTGTTGCTGTTGTTGCTGCTGTTGATTTCTAAATAGCTGCTGTAATAAAAAAAAAAAAAATTTTTTTTAAATTTAATAATCTTGATTGCATATTGATTATTATCACACCAACTTTCTTTTAATTTAATTTTAATTTCATTTGAATCTTTAAAAACTTTCTTAATTGACTAATTTTAATGTCTGATAAAAAAAAAAAGAAAAATTTAATCCACTTTCAAAAAAAAAAGTTTTTTATCATCAAATTCATTTTTCTCAACGGATAATCATTTCGAGACCACACAAAAAAGCCTGAATTTGTTGTCAAATCACCGAATGCAAAACATTTCCCCCTCCTCCTTCTCCTCCCCCGTGTCCCCCATCCCGTGACTTAAAAAAAAAGAAAGTACAACAACAACAACAACAACAATCAGATTTTTTTTTTTAAAAAAATTGTTCTTTTTTTTTTCTTTCCTCCTTTCGGCCATTTTTTTTTTTTTTGTAAAAAAAAATTTCTCACCGCATTCCTTCCTATTCCTCATCACACGCTCGCCGCAAATTTTAATAATAATAATAATAATAATATCGCATATTTTTTACAAACGTCAAAATGCATTTCATAACTTAATTAAATAATAGTAATAATAATAATAATAATTACAACAGGTAAGTTTTTTCTAAAAAAAAAAAAAAAAAAAATGGAAAGCGTCGTGAGGAAAGGGGTCTCAAATTTCTTCGACATTTATATATTAAATTTCTCGTATCAAACAACAACCACGACGACAACAACCACAACAACAAACAAACAAACGAAAAAAAAAAAAAAAATTAAAAAGATGACATTATTCAACCCATTTGGCACGTATAAAAAAAACCGTGATTAAAAATATTTAACGACGATGATTATTATTATTATTTTTTTTTTTTTTTTTTTGGCTGAAAAAATCAAAAAAAAAATTTTTTTTTTTTTTTTTTTATGAATATTATAACAACAATAATAATAATGATGATGATGATGATAATGATGATGATGATAATAATAATCACATGACAATTAAATGCGTGTGCAACAAAAATTTAAACAAGGTAAAAAATAAATAATATTGGCTTAGAATCAATTATTATTTATATAAATTTACTACACATAAGCAAAAAAAGATGTGTCAGAGAGAGAGAGAGAGAGAGAGAGAGAGAGAGAGAGAATCACTACCATCACCATCACCACCACCACCACCACCACCACCATCATCATCATCTCTTTAAAATGTCTGACTAACATCTCCTACAACTTTTTTTTTTTTTTTTTTTTTTGCATTTAAAATAAAAACAAAACAAAACAAGACGAAAAAATCATCATCATCATCATTATTATTTTTCTTTCCTTTTATTATTATTATTATTATCCATGGAAGCAAGCAAGCATAATTAGAAAGTTTTTTTTTTTTTTTAAAGTACGAGATCGTCACGGTTTTGCGAGCGTAAAAGTCCGGATTCCATTAAAAAAAAAAAAAAAAAAAAAAAAATTAGTTACATTTGATGGTTCGATGGAAATCGAATGTTTTTTCGATTATGCCCCACCTTTCCTTTTTCCATTCCTAAGAAAAAGGGGGGAAGATGAAGGAGAGAAGAGGGGAAAAGAGGGGAGGGGAAGGAAATTCAGAAGAAGTTTCGACCTGTCACCAAAAAAATTTTTTGTCACGTTTTTTTTTTAAAATCTTCGTCATCAAATTTTTTGTTCGAATTTATCGTTTCGTCCACGCGCGATACCTTAAAACGTACCTTAAAAATTTTTTCATCTTCAAAAGGTACTCTCTCGCGCAAAATTTAAATTTAAATTTAAATTTAAAAAAAAAAGTTCAACGGACGACGACTTTTTTAACTTGATCGTAATAACAAAGAGAGAGAGAGAGAGAGAGAAATAATAGAAGATACGTTATGACTCATTCGACAATAATTATGTCAGAGAGATGCAAATCTTTCTCTCTCTCTCTCTCTCTCTCTCTCTCCTTTTCATCTTGGCCATCTCAACGTTTTTCGTAAATAATAAAATAAATTTAAATTTTTTCACAACGGATTCAAAACACTTGTCCACAATCCAACAATTTAAAATTTTCTCTCTTTCTTTCTCTCTCTCTCTCACTCTCTCCCTCTCTCTCTCTCTTTTTTCTTCTCTATAAACATTTTATTCTTTGCCATTTTCCTCTGACTAATTAAAGAAACTTTACTCATCACTAGCCAGCTGCCACATTTTTTTTTTTTTTTTTTTTTTTTTCAAATAAAAAATTCCTTTTATCCTCTCTTTCTCTCTCTCTTTTCACATATCCTCCTCTTCCTTGCCCTAGTACCGTCATCATCATCATCATCATTCTCACCGCGTTAATGAACAACAGGAGAGGAGCATATAACGGAATTTAAAATATGAAAATTCGCCATTGGCAAAAAGACAAGACCTTGAGCTTTGCCTAAAAATCAAATTCCTTCCGACACTTGGAGGTCTTCCCACCTGGTTGTTGTTTGTTTGTTTCTTTCTTTCTCTCTCTCCCTCCACCCCCCCCATCTCTCTCTCGAAATTTTTGACAACGAAACAAAATCAAAAATTATTATTTTGCATTTTTTTTTTTTACCGAGTATTATTGCCATTTCGCTAATTATTTTTCTTCCGTCATGTTTATTTCTATATGCTCCCTCTCTCTTCCTCCCTCCCTCCCCCTCTCTCTCTGTCGTCGTACCCGCACGAAGAAATAAAAAAAAAACGCGAGGGGGTAAATTTTTTTAAATATCTCTCTTTCGTAACGACATTTAATAATAATAATAATAATAATTTTTTTCATTCTAGAACGAAAATAGGGAAGTTAAAAACACCCTCCCCTTGTGCGCACACCCGCACACACCCCCCCACACGACAAAAGGTAAAAAAACATGCAATATTAAGGCGTTGTCGGTTAATCAAACTTTTTTCTTTTTTCATTCCCTCCTTTCCTCCTTTTCCTCTTTTCCACTTTTCTCATTCATTTTTTTTTATTTTTCCGTTTTGGAAAATGATGATGCACACACAAAGTTTGTCTCATGACACACAAACAAAAAAAAAGAGAGAGAGAGAGAGAGAGAAAGACACGACACAAAAAATTATAAATTGCTTGTCTCAAAAAACATTTTTTTAATTTAATTATTTAATTGCATATAGCAAAATACTTTTTCTTCATTTCTTTTCTGCTGCCACGAGAAAAAAATAAAAATAATTTGCTGGCGTTAATGATCCTAATAACATTATCGCAAATATTATAAATAATAATAATAATAAATAATAATTCGAATACTGATGACGATAATGATGATGATAATGATATTAATTTTGAATGTAGATAGCTATTACAATTTTTGAGGAGACACGTTGAGAAAGTTTTTTTTTTTTTTTAAATGAATAATTACAAAAGAAATTAGTAACGCGAAAAGAAAAAAAAAAAAACTGGAACGACCTGAAAGTTAAACAACCCGAACTAGCGAACGAGAAAGAAAAAGACAGAGAGAGAAAAAGAGAGAGATAGAAAGAGAAAAATCCGTTAAAAACAATTAATAATTACGATTCCATACAATTTTTAATAACCGAAAAAAAATTAATTTTTTCTTTCTCTCTCTTTCTCTCTTTCCCCCCTTTCTCTCCCTCCCCTCCCCTCCCTTTCTCTCTCTCTCTCTATTTACTCGCGTTATTCAACGTTTACCTTCAAGGTGATTCGTTTTATTTTTACATTATTTTTATCGTCGTGATGAATAATCGAATATGCACAAACATATCGAATAACTTTTCTTTTTTTTTTTTTTTCTGTATTTCCGGTAAATATTTGAACCTTAAACCTACACCAAACACGAAGGTGAGTAAATAAAATAAAAACCTAAAAAGTAACGCGACCTGGGGGTTTCGATTAGGAGGCAACAATTCAAATACACACAAACAAACACAACAAACACAAACACAAACACGTCAAAAAAAAATTTTTTTTAAAATGATTAATAATAATAATAATAATAATAAGTACCTAGAATGGTTTTACGTCTGTCTTAAACCTCCTTCTTCAATTATTATTTAAATGGTATGCAAATGGAAGTTAATAGTATTTAAAAAAAAAAAAAAAAAAATTATTTTGATTATTCAGGTACGTAAAAGCAACAACAACCTCCTCTACTCTCCTCTCCCCACCACTCAACCTTAACATGAATATTACATTAAAAAAAATTTTTTTATTACTCTTTACGATAATAATGATAACTCCCATATACCACAACAATAATAATTTTTATCGTATCGATAGATTGAATCTGATTTTTAAAAACTTTTAACGTTTTTTTTTTTTTTTTTTTTTTTTTAAATATGGCCGCCGACGACGGTTGAAAACTTCCAAACCCGAAGCCACAAATTTTTTTTTTTTAAGGAAGAAAACGAAAGGAAATTCAAATAGAACAATCCGCGTTTCGACTTCCTTTTTACAACCGATAAGATTAATCGTTCCCGCTCCTATTATTATTATTATTATTTAAATAACAGTAAAAAAAAAATTTAGTAATAATAATAATAATAATAATAATAATAATAATAATAATAATAATAATAATAATAATAATCAATTACGACTTAATAATAAGGATTGCAAATGAGAAAGAACATAAAAAACAAAATAATAAATAATAACTGTAAATAAATAAATAAATAATAATAATAATAATAATGAAACGATCATGCGACGACGATGATGATGATGATGATTAATAAACGTCAATAAAAAAGAAAAAGAAAAACGACTCGAATGAAATCGTGTGAATATTTCTCTCTCTCTCTCTCTCTCTCTTTGCGTTTGTGCGTGTGTGCGTGCGGGGTCGCGTCGTGTGAATTGTCTCTCAAATTAAGTTAGCAAATATATAATTAAATAAAAGAAAAGTTTTTTAAAAGAAAAAAAAAAAAATGTTTCGATAAAAGTTTTAAAAATGGTAACGTTTTTTTTTTTTTTTTTTTTGATTTCGTGCTAACAAACGGGCGTTAATTAAAATACCAACAAACGACGACGACAACAACAACAACAACAACGCCATCGATTCACCTTTGCCAAAAATATTATGACCGGACAACCTCGTCGTTCCGTTAAAGTAAAATAAAATTTTAAAAAAAATTTTATTTTAATTCCTTCTTTCCTTTTTTCCTTTGCCTTTCCCCTTTCCCCTCCCTCCCTTTTCGTACTTCATACGATATTTCCTCATTTCCGACATTACGAGTAAACGAAATTTAACAACAATTTTTTTCCTCTATGACTTCATAGTCTATGAACTCGACGTAAGGTCGTCAAGGACAGTTGAACATGTTGTTGTTGTTGTTGTTGTTGGTGTTCGATCAACACGTAAACAAATAACCCCCTCCCCCCCAATAAATTGTTCAGGTTAAATCCGCCGCCGAACCTCGACTACAAACGATTTTTAATGAAAAATGTGCGCAAACGAAAATTATAACCTTTTTTCCACAGAAAAAATTTTCCAAGGCTAAATAAAAACTTTTGGGAAATTTAATTAACTTTTATTGACAATTAAAACGGAGAGTGGGGTGGGGAAGGGGGCGGGGGAGGAAATGAACAGAACACGAAAAACAAAAAAATTTCAACGTGGACCTTTAACCTTTAAACGACCTTTTCGAATAAAAAATCAAACCTTTCGCTGCGTCCCATTTTTAACGGTTCAAAAACCAAAGGGAATAAGGGAGAGGAGGGGTAAAGGGGAAGGAGGAGGGGGAACAACTCGATCACAAAATAATAATAATAATAATAATAATAAAAATGGATGAAAAAACAGCAACGCCGGACGGAAGGACATTTACCAAACTAGTATTTGTTAATAATTTCCACGCTTTTTTTTTTTCAGGTACATTATTATGCGTACCTTCTGGGTAAAAAAAAAAAAACAATTCAATGCTGCACACCACCTTTCATACTTTCTTTTTAACAAAAAAAAAAAAAAAAAAAAAAAGTTGATAAATTTCAAAATGTTAGAAAACAAACCAACCAACCAACTAACTATATCATGTTTTTTTTTTTTTTTTTTTTTTTTTTTTTCAATTCACTCGAGTGAGTTTTCATGTATATCCGAGAGTTTTTTTCTTTTTTTTTTCTTTTCTTTTCTTTTCACATCCGTGTAATTTTCTTTACATTATTATTGAAAAAAATTTTTGCACTTCCGGTTAATTCAGAAAGTTGACTTTTTTTTTTTAAAACGACTACACACAACCGAAGGAAAAAAAAGAATTAAATATAATTATTTTCCCACAAGTTAAACATATATAAAAATATTAATGCAAGCAACTTTTTGTTTAGACGCACGCCACTGGTAATAATAATAATAATAATAAAAATGGCGTTCTAAAAACGAAACAATTCTATAATTTTTTTGGGGGGGGAAAAAAAAAAAAAACTACTACTCGGGACTCTCTCATTAAGAAATGTAAATTATTTTTAATCATCTGGACAGATGGGGATGATGGGGATGATCACGTGATTGTAACGTGAAGAGCCGATCCGTGAATGATCGGATTCATTTCCGGTTGTCTAAATAAAAACACAGTTAAAAACACGTAAACGGTACCCGAAATTTTTTTCCGAATTCGACGAAACGACTCGAAGAAATTGATATACGACCTTGAACCCTCGCACACGCGCACGCACGCACACACATGGCCCTGCATAGAGTCGTCCAAACATCTTTTGAAGAAAAGCGAGACCAACAAAGCGCAGAAGAAAGAAGATGACGTCGAGTAAGTAAGTGTGCGGAACTAAATACACGTTAACTTGCCGAAGCTTCATTAAATACAAGGTGCGTGCGATAATGATAATGATAATAATAATAATAATAATAATCATTATACGGTTTTCCTACGACGCCTACCTTAAAAGTAAAGGTTTAAATTTCGAACGATAAAACCAAATCCGAAAAAAAAAAAAAAAAAAAAACTGTACCTGAATCCGCAAACCATTTACAATTCGTTCGATTTAACAGTTAAAAAAAAGAGAAGGAGGTGGGGCGGGGACGGAGACGGGGGGCAGTCATATATTTTTCAACCCTCGACCATAAAAATATTGAAAAGCTCAACATAATTTTTTTTTTTTTTTTTTTTTCCCAACCAGGGCGTTGCCGAATAAGTTTCCTGCTGCTGCTGCGGAAACTTGGAAAAAAAATTCTGGGCGGCATCGAACAACCCAATAATTTCGACTCACTCCCCTACCCTCCCCTCCCCTCCTTTTTCCCACGTTATTATTATTATTATTATTATTTAAAAAGAAGTCAAATGAAATGGTAACGAAAAAAAAAAATGATTTCAAACACGAAAAACCAAAGTTGAAAAAAAATTTTTTTTTAAACGGGGATAGACTTATTATTATCATAAATTAACAAAAAAAAAAAAAAAAAATCCAGATTTTTCGCCCACGTTTCCAACGCATTACCATCATCATTATTATTATTAATAAAACATAACAATTCTAAAGTTTTATGTTAATGAATTACGGCATCCTTGATTTAATAATAATGATGATAATAATAATACCTGTTATCCTTCTCACGTTTTGTCGTCTTGGTAATAATAATGGCAAAAAAAAAATTCGACAAAAATTATAACAAATTTTCTCTCTCTCTCACTCTCTCTCGCTCTCTCTCTCTCTGTTTCGAAACAAAATTAATAACGTAAAACAAAAACAAAAAAAGCAAAAGCAAAGCAAAGGAAAACATTTCGTCGTGTTATTTTAAAATGCCAAGCCCCCCGAGATTTTTAATGTCATATTCGGGCCATTTATAACAAAAAAAAAAAAAAAAAAAAAAACGATCTCGCCGCGTGTGCGTGTGCGTGCGTGCGTGTATATATACATTCATGTTAATAAAAACATCCACATCCACGTTTTACAATAAAAAAAAAAAAGAAAAAAAAATGTCGGACCTACTAATCTTTCCTTTTTTTTTTTTTTTATTAAATGTTAACAAAACAATTTATAATACGAGACAAGTATGGAAGCCGAGGGGGAGGGGAGGGGAGAGAGAGGGAGGGAGTGCGAGGGAAACTAGGGCATTAGTTTTGACATATTTAATAAAAAAAACTTAAAACGTCCATCAATAACTTCGCTAGTCTAATTCGAATAGATAAAAACTGATCTTTTAAAAACCTTCATCGTTACCCACAACTACTACTACCACTTCCACTACTACCACTACTACTACTACCACGACTACTGGTGGGAGAATGAAATGAAATGAAAAAATTCAATCGTTTAACCTTCGAATAAAAAGGTTGTAGGCGAAAAGGGAAAAAAAACAACAAAGGAATGATTATAAATAAGGATCCTATTTTTTTTTAAATGACACGACGAATGAAGAAATGAATGATGAATGAATGAATGAACGAATGAATGATAATAAATTTAAGTTTAAATTTTTGCGTGTAAACAACGACATTTCGCACACGAGAAATGACAGATGAATCAAGGTGCGAAATAAGTGATACAGAGAGAAAGAGAATGAAAGAGAGAGAGAAGGGAGGAGGAGAGAGAGGGAGGAAGAGAGAGAGAGAGACGCAAAGCAAATACATAAAAAAATCATTATTATTTTCAAATAAATAACTTTACTCAAAACGTAACAACAACCGAGAATATGCAATAATATATATATTACTCAATCAAACTCTCTAACCCAATTAATCCAAATAATAATAATAATAATAATGATAATGATAATAAAAACAAAGTTAACAACAAATGGAAAACAATAGGCTGGCGCTCGCGACCTTGTTTCATAAAAAAAAAAAAAAAAAAAAAAAAAAAAAAAAAAAAAAACGTTTTTAAAACTCGCCCATCTTTGGAAAATTTTCGAAATGCAAAAAACAAAACAAACAAAGAAACAAAATGGAGGAAAGATTCGAATTCGAATTCGTTAGGAATTTTTTTTCTTTTTTTCTTTTTTCGGAGGGGGGGAGGGGATATTTTTTCCAAGGAATTTAAGCACAATTACCCACCGCAAACTTAATTATTTCGTCATTAAACTGTCAACATTGATGTCATTATTGTTTTCACGGTAATTTTATATTGCGTGGAAAAAAAAGATTAAGAAAAAAAAAAAATTTATTTCAAACGTCCGAAAGTTTTCAGCAAAGCGATAAAATTTATATTTATGTATTTGTAAGCAAGTACGCGGCCATTTTCCATTCATGCATACATTTTCTGACGTAATTTTGTGACGTCACATGACGTCAAACTTGCAAACGAATTTTCCCTATCTTTGCAACATTTCGAAAATCCATCGGATATCATTTTACGTAATATAAGTTTTCCTTCCTCTCTCTCTCTCTCTCTCTCTCACTCACCTCTTAGTATTTTCCCCCCTTCCCTCCACCTCCACCGTTCTTGGCAAAACTTCTCTCTCGTGCCATAATTTTTCGATTAGGTTACCATTTTTTTTTTTTTTTTCAATATTGCTTTATTTAACTTTTTTTTTTTCTTTTTCTTTCTTTCTTTTCAAGAATAGTTTTTCACGATAATCAGCAATACGGTAAACATATTTATTCAAGTCTTAGTAAAAAAAAAAAAAAATAAGAGCTGACCGGATCAATTTTAACATTTTCTCTCTCTCTCTCTCTCTCACTCCCGCTCTCCCCCCTCTCTCTCTTTTCCATTTCACGTAACGTTCAGTGAAATTTAAAAAAATATTCATTTAATTAATTAATTAAAATCGATTTTAAATCGCGATTCAAAGTTTATCATCACTTCTTTTTTTTTTAAGGGAGGAAGGGAGAGGGTGGGAAAATATTTCCCCTTACCCCTACCCCTCTCGCCCAACCAACCTCTTAATAATTCGTGAAATTACTTCAGGTTAATTTTAGTTTTTTTTAAATTTGCCGTAACGAACGATCGAACGTCCATTTTGTTTTTTTTTTTTTTTTTTTTTCTTAATAACAATAACTTTTATTTTAGATTGTCTCACTCGCATATTTTTGCTGATTTTGGCATTCGATGGCATAATAGCCATTTCAGATTTCTACCAGACACTTCCTTTCCCCTCCCCCTCCCCTCACCTCATCTCCCCTTAAAAAAAATCATTGTTTTAGGTTTATGCGTTGCTTTTACATCTTTTTCCATTTCTTACTGATTTTGTATAACCTTCTAGAACAGTCAGTCTGTCGGTCTTACTTTCTTAAGTTTCTCTATATTATCATCATCATCATCATCATTATTATTATTTTCAGATTATTTTTATTTCGGGGCAGTTAGAAGGAAAATCCTGTGAATTTTAATCTATTGTTCGTATTAAAAAAAAGAAAAAAGAAAGAAATAAAAGAAAAGAAAGACAAAAGAAAATTTTTTTTCACACACACACACCATCATCTCTCACATGTATTATTTACAGATACAAATATGAGAAAGAGAGAGAAAGAAAGGGAGAGAAAGAGAGAGAGAGAGAGAGAGAGAGAGAGAGAGAGAGAAAGTACAGCATTATAAAAAAAAATTTACGTTAAAATTCAATTAACTAAGCTAACCAATAATAAAATTTAAATAAATAAATAAATAAATAATAATGATAATAATAACCATATCTGACAAAGAAAGAAAACAAAAAATCATTAAAAAAACATTACACCAAAGACAGAGAAAGATAGAAAGAGAGAGAGAGAGAGAGAGAAAAAACGAATCAGGAAAAATGACATCTTTTGAACACATACACAAACCGGAAGTAAATATATATATATATACACATACATGTAAAAATTTACAAACTTTAAATAATTCTTCTTACATTTTTTTCTTTTCTACAAAATTGACATTGTAAAAAGAAAAACGTGAGGAGGCAAATGAGGGAGGCAAAGAAGAAAAAAAAAATAAAAAATAAAAACAAGTTCAATAACATCCATCATACCAACACGCAACTACTATTATCATCTTGCACATCATCTTTTTTTTCCTTCTTCTTGTACAGAAGCCATTTTGCAATTCGAAACATCACCATCATCATCATCATCATCATCATCGTGGTTCAAAACATTTATAATACAAGAAGAGAAGCATCACCCAACTCTTTGAGAAAAACTAACAAAATATAAAAAAAGAAAACAAAATTTCTTACCATGGACTCCTTCATCTGCTTGACGCAAACGGGTCCCAACCATGAATGCAAGTTGATGAACCTTTTGTTAGCCATTTTTCCTGAATTAGATTTTTCCAAATCGTAGAGTCCGACCGCGGGAAGCGGAGGACTCGTTTCCAAAACCACCATTACAACAAGTTTTTCTTAAACTTTTTTTTTTTTAATTATCAATCAATATCAATGAGTACGACAGTGATAACAGAGACAATAATAAGAAACGATCAAACCTTCGTTTATTATTACCCAATCGATAATTGTTCGTTCGTTCATTACCTTTTCTTCTTTTTGTAATTAGGAATCATTATTTATTTATCGTGTCGTATACACACACAAACACACACGCCGCCATCATTCTTTCTCAAATTCACTTCATTACATTTTATTCTTAAATGTCCTTTGCTTTTCTTTCTGTTCCTCCCGAAAAAGTTTAAAAAAAAAAAAAAAACTTTCACCTCATCACTAATTTTTTTTATTTATATATACTCGAGAGAGAATTATTTAATTAAATTTTTATAGTAATAAATTAATTCTATGTAAAAATTAAAAAAATTATCATTATTATTACAATCTTAATTCGAAATTAATTATTTTTTTAAATTCCCCTTCCCTCCTCTCCACTCCCTTCCCTGTTCCCTGAATTTGGAACGTGTAGTGACTGATTTAAAAGCGCCACGTAATGACGTCACAGGTATTAACATTTACATACATAGGTGGTGGTGGTGGTCATTGTCATTTTTTACAACATGTCCTTAATATATTTATATCAATAAAACAAGCAAACAATAATGCCTAAATTTTTTTTTTTGCATCAAAATTTAATAAGGCTACACAAAACGTATAAGGCAATAATAGTAATAATAATAATAATAGTGTTGTACAAAAAAAATTTCATGAGTGTATTTGCTACATATATACACACACATACGCACCAGTATATACATGTAAATTAATTATTATTATTATTATTATTCGAATCCGATTTACATACATTAAGGTTATGGTACACTCTTGACTCTAGGAGATTCGAAAACCTAAATTTGAACCTCGTTTTTGTATTTTATCACTCCGTCTTTTCCCAGTTCTACCACCTTACACCTACTCGAGTAAATCTGTCATAAGCCACGTAATAATAGTATATTGTGCAGGTTACGATCGTGAGTGCGGGTTCAAGGACGCATCAACCTCTTTATTTTAGCCATTTCTTCAAATTTTCAATGTGTGCACGCACACACGCACATTTATTCGTGTCTCTTACACGAGATATTTTCGGACAATATACGACAACCGGAAATTAGGAGGGATACACGATCGGTCCCTAACAAAAAACGATGATAGACTCACTACAAAACGACATCATCTTGCCCGCCATTTATAAAATTTTTCCTTTTTTTTTTTTTTGTGATTTAGCATTCTAATTGCTTGGAATCCTTATTATTATTATTATCATTATTATTACGATCAAAAGCATAAAAAATTCAAGATCTTGATATAAAAAATTCATTCGAACGTACGATTCGAGCGAGCATGATTTTTGAAAAACTAGTTAATTGAGCGCAACGGTTTTGAAAGGCATTTTTCTTTCTCTCCATCTCTCTCTCTCTCTCTCTCTCAAAAAAAAAAAAACGTATTCTCTTAAATGAGTCGACTGTGGAATTTAAAATAGAAATTAAATAGACATTCGATAAATAACCTGACAAATTGCTCTCTCTCTCTCTCTCGTTGAAAAGATTCCACATAACGCAAAATTGCAAAAATTCTTTTTTTTTTTTTTTTTACGTTACGTTTATTTCAAAACCGCGACACAACCGAAACACTCACTTAATATACTACAATATTATTATTATTATTTACTTATATTTTTCATTACCGAACGATAACTTATGGCGTCTAATTTTCCCAAAAATATTTATGTACAGGTACAGAGAAAAGCGACAAAGTTAGTAAAATATCTTTTATATACAACAACAAAAACAAAAAAAATTTTATACAGTTTTCTCTCTCTCTCTCTCTCTCTCATTTTCTTTTTTAATATTTTTGCAATATTACCTTTTTTTGAAGACTCTGCGATTCACACGATTATTCGGATGATTAATTACAAACAATTTCCCCCCCTCCCTTCCTCCCTCCCCCCAAAAAAAATTTAATTTCTAACGGTAAAAAGTTGTTAAAAGAAACGAAAAATGACAAATTACAATAATTAACTTAATAACAACAACAACAACAACAACAATTTCTTTTAATTTTTGTCATTCGTTCCGTTATTAAAGTACAAATAATAATAATAATAATGATAATGATAATAATAATAATAATGATAATAATAACAACGATATTGAATAATAAGAAACTCGTATTAAAAAAAAATAATAATAATAACGACGACGATGATGATTTGAAAAAAAAAAAAAATTTCTTTCAAATACCTTCTTTTTTTTTTTTTTGGCATCGTGAGTATTACCAACTTAAAAAAAAAAAAAAACTTTGATAATAATAATAATAATTTAGTAATACGTTAAAATACGTAATCGTCTGCCTATATATATATATAAATAAACGTTCACGTGCGCGTTCGTAATTAATCAAAAATATTAAAATACCTCCTCTCGTTATTACAATTAATTAATACTGCGTACGGGGGTGGGAGTGGGGGGGGAAATTGGGGGGGGGCACGAAATACAAAGATGCGAACAATTTCTTATCGATTCGATAACCGTTCGCGTGTATTTTTTTTTTTTATTTTTTTTTTTTTATAGTAAAATAAACCGCACGGTTTTAAACGTGACGTCGTTATATTTATCCGCGTTGATTATGCATCATAATCTCATTTGAAACCGCCGAGTCAGTCCCGTTCGGTCAAAACAATTATTATTATTATTATTATTATTATCATCATCATCATTTTTCAGGGCAAAGCCATTAAAAAAAAAAAACTCGAGTCGGAAATGAAATTTTTTTTTTTTTTTTTTTTTTTTTTGCAAATATCTTATACATGGATTTATATATATATATATAAATGTGTTAACGTGATAAGAAATTTTTTTTTCTCTCGATATAATTATTCGTGTGTACTGTTAGAAAGAAGAAGAGGAAGGGAAAATAATAATAATAACAAAATAAGAAAAAGACGGGGGGAAGGGAGAAGGGGGAGAGAAGAAGAAAATTGTTTACAACGGGAACTCATTAATTTGCCCAAAGGTAATAATTTTCTTTCCACACATTTTTAATTATGAAGAATCGTTTAACTGTGACCCATACATCGGGTTTATGACATCAATAATGTTTTTTATGGGGAGAGAGAGAGAAAGAGAAAGAAAGAGAGAGAGAGAGAGAGGAAGATGAAAAAAAGAGAGAGAGAGAGAGAAGACAAATTAAAACAAAATTAAATTTGGACAACGACAACAACGACAACAACAACATTTTGGTTTGATGGTGATAGTTAAAAAACAATTTCAACGTGCGTTTGTCATTCGATCAAAAAAAAAAAAAAAAAAAAAAAAAAAAAAAAAAAAAACAATAACAATAACAATAATAATAATAATGATGATGACGAGAAGAAAAATAAGGGAGTAGAGGGGAGAGAGGAAATTAAAACTTCATAAAATTCAACGAAAATAACAACAAATTATTGGTTCGTAAAACTACGTAAGCGTCATATTAATAAAAACCAATAATAATAATAATAATAATGGCGAGGTTTTCAAATAACGCGCCCCCCCCTTTTAACGTTTATACGAACGATAAATAATAGTAAGGCAAAAAAAAAATAAGGAACGGAGAAAAGCAGACGACGACAACAACAGCAAGTAATCCGATACTTTATTACAAAAAAAAGAGGAAATAGATGTGCGTGTACTACGTACGTACGTACGCACGCACGCATATATGCATGCGTGTCTGTTTGCTAGGAAAAAGCAGAGGATCCAAAAAAAAAAAAAAAAAGTTAAAAATCTATTAAAGAACCATGTCAGCGACCTAAAACGCGCCATTTTTTTTTTTTTTTAATAAAAATTGATGGTAAACCATTTTAAATATATAAAAAAAAAAAAGATCGCGGATTAAACTATCATCGTGTTTGCCCATCCGTCCGTCCGCCATTTTCAAATTTATTTATTTATTTTCTCATCGCAAAATAAAATAAAATAAAAATGAAATTTTTTTTTTTTTTTACGTATCGTAAATCAACACGACAACAACACCTTCTTCTTCTTCTCACCGTAATTTATACATCATTATTTCAAAAAAAAATAAAAATCTCGTCAAAGAGGAGAGAAAACAAACAAACAAACAAACAAACGGTCAATTTTTTTTACTGTACAATAAAATCACAAGTAGGCCAAAAATATTTTTGGCAAAAATATCTCTCTTTTTTTTCTCATTTAAACAACATTATTTTAACAGACAACCAACGAACCAACAAACAAACCAACCAACGAACCTGTACGTCAAAGGAATTCGATTCGAAAGAAATAGCGAGAGAGAGAGAGAGAAAGAAATTTTTTTTAAATGGTCACATTACCTTGCGCAAATAATAATAATAATAAATGGTCTGTAATAAAAAAAAAAAAAATCGTTTCGATTGCCAAATAGAAGGAAATTTAATCGGGAAAAATAAAAACGGGAGGCAATGGGTGTAATATCACGGCCGATAAATAAATAAGTAAATAAATAAATAAAATGCAACACGCATTCCTAATATTAACACACGCACACACACACACACACACACAATAATAGTAGTAAAAAAAAATAACGATTTTTATTCGCCATTTTAAATTTTTTCATTAATTTTTTTTTTTTTTTGCAAAAAACTATTTTTAAAAAAATTTCGAAAAAAAAAAAATAAAAATAATAAAAAATATTTTTACTGGGGAGTCTATGAAAGAAATACCTGAACACCAAAAAAATTTTTTTTTTTTTCTTCTGACACGATGCCAAAAAAAACTTTTTTTTTGATAAAAAATTTCTTTCACATATTATGTTATTTACGCAACAATTTTTATACTACGTGAGACGGTTTGCCGTGGCAGAATAAACCGCGCACACACCGCACGCACACACACACACACACACACACACACACATCTACGTACGTTATGTAAAAAAAAAAAAAAAAAAAAAAAAACCTTTGGCTGGACATCAATCAATCAATCAATCGATCGCCTTTCTAATGTTACACATTCAAATTCGCGTAATGTAATAACAATAATAATAATAATAATAATAATAAACACGTTTGTATTTATTAAAACGACAAAAATTCATTTAAAAAAAAAAGAAAAAAAAGAAGAAAAAAAAATCAGAAATAATTTTTCTTCTTTTCCTTCTACTTCTCTCCCTTTCTCCACGTCCCCTCTTCTCTCCCCCATCCCCCACCTACCCCCATCACCCTAAGAGTGAGAAAATTTAACGCCTGACTAAATAAAATTCGATTGTTTGTTGCATGTTAACAAACATTTATTTCGAAAAAGAAAAAAAGGTGGAGAATTCATTTACTTTTCCATCCAATAATGCATAAATCATATTGCATGAGTTTAAAAAAAAAAAAAAAAAAGAAAACGAACCTAAAGCGCAAAATTCCGTGATTAACCCTTTGTTTCCAGTTTTTATTTTTTCATTTTTTTAGTAAACCAAATTTAGAATAATAATAATAATAATAATAATATGACGAAATCAAAACCGTGAGATTTTTTTTTTAAAACTACTGACATGTTGACACATTGTCGCAGAAATTTGTGTAGCCAAAATGACAAAAAAAAATAAAGTTAAACACAAATGTTTGCTCGTTCGACTAAGGTACTAATAATAATAATAATAATAAAATTACCAACTAACCAACCAACCACCCTTATGTTCTTTTCAAACTTTTCCTTTTTTTTTAGTAAATATATGTACCTTAAATCCATTTAATCCAGGTTTTACTTTAAAAAAAAAAAAAAATTTTTTTTTTTCGATTTCGTAATTTTTTTCCTCCTACATATCTCTCTCTCTCTCTCTCTTTTTTTTTTTAAACGAAACGAAAAACTATTTTTTTTTAATTTTAAACAACTAAATAACCGTTATTCAATTTTATTGAAAATCACTTGGAGAGACGAAGTGGGGGGACGAGCGCACACACACACAGGGATAAAAATTTTCTTTCAAAACAAATTTTTCACAATTTTTTTTTAAATACAAAAAAAAAAAAAAAAAAAAAAACCCCGTGGTAAAAAAAACATTACATAAAAACGTTAAAATTTTATAAAATGATATAAATTAATAACAAAACGAAAACAAACAAAACAAACAAACCCAAAACGAAAAACAAAACGAAAGGAAACAAACAAGAAAAAAAAAACAATTTTCGAGATGATTATATCGCGAACTTCACATCAAGACTGGCAACAATATGGAGTAGTTTTCCAAAAGAAAAAAAAAAAAAAAAAAAAAAAAAAAAGTAAAAGAAAAATAATAAATTTAAAAAAAAAAAAAAAAAGAAAAATTATATATTTAAAACACCTAAGACCAAACGAGAAAAAGACTTCAAAAAAAACTGACTTTGACATAAGTCAAACATGGGAGAGATTTTTCCCCCCCCCTCTTACCCCACCCCCTCACCGTTTGCCCCTTAGTTAGTTAGTTAGTTAGTCACCTCGAGACTATGTGTGCTTTAAATTATTGTACATTTTCACAACGAATCAACAACCATTTGTTTAGCTTATGACCGTTCAACCATCACAGACCTTTCCCCTTCCCCCCTTCCCGGTTAAATTAAATTCACAACGTTAAAACTTTTTTTTTTTTTTTTCCCAATGAATGGAATGGGGCATTCAACGCGGACGTAACGGTACATGTAATCAATTCGTTCGAAACCTTATTTTTCGTTAAAATCTTTTTCTTTTCTTTTTTTTTTTTTTTTCTTTTTGGTTCTTTTATGTTCCATAACATAAGTACTCTCTTACGAGAATAAATAAATAAATAAATAAATAAGTGAAGAATTAAGCCGGGGACTTGAAAAAAAAACCCAAACATAAGTAATACGTAATCACAACAACAACAAAAAAAATGGGGAAAAAAAAAGAGTAAAAAATGACAATTTTTTTTACAATTCTTGTTTTTGAAAGTGATTCGATTAAAATTCAGATTATTTGTCATTTGTATTCAGACATCATACATACAACAACAACAACAACAAAAACTTAAAAAAATTATTTATTTTTCCCAATATTTCAACTGTCGAAATCATGGATGCTGCACATCACAGAATAAAAATTACACGCAAATCAAATCTTATTTATCCACGTGTAGGTAGTGTATACACGTACACGTACACGCACACGCACACACACACCAATTATTCACAGGGAGAAACCTCGTCAACATTCTCGCAAAATAAAATCTTTAAATTTTACCCCCTTCAAAAAGAAAAAAATTAAAGGAATGAATGAATGAATGAAATTACAAAACTACCATTAGAATTTATGTACATTCGATATAAAAATTAAACTTATAGATTTATGCGAGTGAACAACAATGAACCGTAAAAAAAATTACAAAACAAAACGAATATGGTTAGTTTAAACGTTGCAAAACTGGAGAGGCTGGCAAACGAGACCACAACTTCTCGTATAAAAATTAAAAAGTGAGGATAAGATAAATCGAAACAACACATAGACAGATGATATAACAAAAAAAGAATAAAAAACGAAAGCCGTGGGCGAAACGCCATGAAAAAAAAATCACATACACAACGTATATGCTCATATATACGTTAAAAACACAAACAAACCCTCACACAATCTTACTATCATCATCATCATCATCATTTCATCGAACTTAACCAAAACAATAAACATTTTATTCGACAACAACAACAACAACAATAGTGACCTTGAGTGCCTTATAAATCGTCTATAAATAATATTTGGCAAAATCAAACTCGATCTCTCTTTTATCAAAACACATTAACTTGTGTCACAAGGTACAAAAAACGATAAATACAAACAAACAAACAAACAAACAAAGTGTAATAATGTCAGGTGGGTAAGAATGGGGAGGAAGGGGAGAGAGAGAGAGGAGGAAAAGAAACCGCGAAACATTATGAGAACAAAAATAAAATAACTTGGTCGTGAAGTTTTTTTTTTTTTTTTTTTTTTAAGGAAGAAAAGTAAGGAACCAACAAGAAGAACAAGAAAACGAGAGGAGAAATGTTAGCCTTAAAGAGATTTAACAGGAAAGGTCGACGACCTCCGTTAACCGCTATAGTTGGGTGACCAAGTAACTAGTTGCTTAAGAGTACCGAAGAAGTGGTAATGACCCCCCAATACCTCCTTTGTTTGTTATAAATTTACTATTATTCGAATAATATCTTGATATGAAAAAAAAAAAAAAAAAAAAAAATCTTTTATTACCTTACTCGGTTATTAAATAAAATAATATAAAATTAAATTGAATAATAACTATACATAGAGAGAGAGAGAGAGAGAGAGAAAACCATCTTTCATCATCATTCGAAAGAAAGAGATGATGATAAACTTTTAAATACCAAATATCCACGTTTAAATTATGTGATTACATAAAAACCTTGGCCGTGAAAAAAATTAAAAAAGACGCGAGAAATAGAAAATTAGGATGCGAATAAAAAAATATTTCAAACGCGTAAATGAAATGCTTAACAAACAAACAAACAAACAAACAAACAAACAAACAAACAGACGAAAAAAAAAAATTAATCTAGCCAGTCTATCCTACTTAATTTTTTTTTTTTAAATCAATCTCGTCGACAGGTGGACGACATTAACGAAATATTTTTCTCTCGAATAACGTAAATAAATTTAAACCCCCTCCCCCTCCCCGAATCCTTCTTCTTCTCCTCATTATTATTATTATTATTATTTCGTATGTAAAACTTTAAAAAAATCAGATCAATCATCAAATTTTAACTCGAAACATTTACATAATAACGTACCGTTATTCGAACAAAATGTTTTTGAGGAAAAAAAAATTTTTTTTTTTTTAAATAACAAAAACCTAAACCTAAACCTAAACCTAAATGATGAACGAGAGCAAACCTTGATGGAATGACAAAATAAATAACTGGCCAAGACAAGTTCAACACAGAATCTGATCAGATCAAATCAAACATGTTGGCTAACTCGTAAAACAAGAGGTTTTATTATTATTATTATTATGTTGTCGCATATGCACAACAATTCGTTACGGCAAATACTAATTGGTAATCAACATTCTATTAAAACTATTATTATTATTATTATTATTATTACGATTCTCGCTAAATGATACGAACGACTATTTACCAACAACTACTTTACGACCGAGTTAAATTTTACGTATGAAATATATATTGCGAGTGAATGATGATGATGAATGTGTCATGATAAAAAATAATTTATTATTATTATTATTATTATCTTACCTGAATGTCCAAATTTTGAGGTAAGACTCCGGGTGAATCCATTCCGCCGGAAGCACCCGCGAGAACCGTCGGCGTTCCATTTCCGATTCCGCTCGCATAACTCGATGGATCGAAATTTTGCTCGAGAGTAGCGTGAACGGCGTGTTCAAAGTGTTGATTCAAGTTGTCATGGGGGGGGACCGGAGGAGGACCCGGGAGCAAATTTCCATTTTGCATCGTTTGCTGCTGTTGGTGAGCTTGCAAAGCCAAAACGGGATGCAAACCGTTCATGTGTCTCATCATGTGGAGGTGCTCCATTTGAGCAGCTTTTTGCGCCATGATCGCGGCCGGCTGCAACGTCATGGCTCCGCCATTGTTTTTATTTATTTCTTCTTCTGCCGGCGAGGGTTGACGACTACCGGGAGTCCGACTAAAACATACAAATAATACAATAAATAAATAAATACGAAGGATTTTTATAATTCAAATGATATTTATATTCAATCAATCAATCATTCTCGAATCGCATTATTATTATTATTATTAAAATGTAAATTCTTACTTAAAAGTTTTTTCGTCGTCTGGCAACCCATTAGAAGCGTGGCCATTTGCTTGACCTGAATTATTACCATTTACATCATCCTTTTTGGTTTCGTAAGAATTTGTTGAATTTTCGTTAAGTTCCTTTTCTTTTTTATCTCCATCGGTAGAGTTCTGCAATCACACACACACACAAAAAAAAATTATCATTATTATTATTATTATTATCAACAAATAATTCAAATCGAATTAATAATAAAAATAAATTGCTATAAAAATGGGTAAAACTTTTTTATACAAATTATAATTATTATTATTATCACAAATTATTAACAATTTAATTTTATTTTTAAAAAAAAAAAAAAGAAAAAAAATTCTAGAAACTTTTAGAAATTTGACTTTCATGTAAAACTAAATAAATATTGATTTAAACATTTTTTTTCTTTTTTTTCCATTTAAAAAAAAAATAAAAAATAGTAATAATAATAATAATTATGTAATCATTAGGAGATTTTAAGGTTTGGTATTGATTTCGCGATGGGGGGAGGGGGAGGGGGTGGAGCGGGGGTGGAAATCAATACCAAAATATATAATATAATGACCTTCAGTGTCTGAAAAAAATGAATCTTTCATTTTTGTAATTAATCCTTTTTTTTTGAAAATTTTTAATTTCGAAAAACAAATTTAAATTACATACTCGCATGCAAGTATTCGTTTAAATATAGTCATTTTTTTTTTCTTCTAAATAAAAAGAGGAGGCGTAGTATTTGTAATTTATTATTTGACACCCACCTATTTCATTTCATTCATTCAATAAACTTTAAACATTTTGGGGGGATGGGGGGGGGAAGAAAAAAAAAAATTTAAAATAACTCGCGAACCTCGGGTAAAAAATTTCGTATAAACAAAAATTATACATAGTCCATCAAAAAAAAAAAAAAAAATTAATAATAATAGAAAATTCGTGGGTTTTCACTTTAAGGACATTTCTTTTTCCCATTCAAATTGATTCGAGTTTTTCCTAATGTTTTACAATAACAAATCTCTACGCTAATTTAATGTAATTCATATACAATAAGAAAAGAGTGAGAGAGAGTGAGAGAGAGAGAGAAAAAGGTATAGATAGACCTCGAAAACTTTTCAATATTTTAACCGCAACCTTCCCTTGAACTTGATAAGATGAAAAAAAAAAAAAAAAAAAAACAATTTATGGAAAAATGTTAATGTATTTAAATTCATGAAACGCTTTTTTTTTTTTTTTTTTTTTAAATTTCTGTCATAAATGTAATTCAAATCGAGCATTAAAAAATCTTTGAGTGTTGCGTGAAGAGAGAGAGAGAGAGAGAGAAAAAAGGGAAAAGGTTGAACGATTACCCTATTACCCTATTTAGGGTACCTATTTAAGTAATACACATTAATTAATTAAATAAATTTTAAACGATTTCATTTCATCATCGCCGCATACTTGCGAGTATTTAGTTAGTTCGGTACTATTATTATTATTATTATTATTACTACTACTACGCCTGTTACGTCACTCTTTTAAAAGAGATTTTAATTATTATTATTATTACTAACCAATACTAAATTTCTCATTCTCGATTCTAAATGATCCTTATTTGTCGGCGATGTGGCCAAAACGTATTCGACCATTTTGACGCCGAGGCCTCCAGTATCAGATGATCTCGGTGATAACATGTTTGCAGTGTCGCTACCAGGAAAACTTCCCGATCTTCTAGGAACCATTGATATAGGCTGTGACACTGCATGATCTGGAAAAAAAAAAAAAAACACGTTTTAAAACTTGTTATAATAACTTTTTCTCCTTTCGATTCTCTTCTCTCTCTCTCTCAAAAAAAAAAAATGTCAACATACCAGCTATACTCCAAGTGGAATCTCTCCACATTTGGTGATCACTGAGATGCAACAATCCTTTGTCATCCCTTTGTTCTTCAACACCCCATAATTTTTTGGCTGATGGAGCAATCTGTAAGAGAAAAAAACAAAACAAATATATAAGAATTTCTTTAAGGAAACCCGACTAAATTAATCATACTCGATGAATGTTGTTGTACTACTACTCAATTTTGAAAAAGGAAAAAAACAAAAACAAACAATTTAAAATTTTCCTTTATAGAATTACACATAAAAAAAAAATCAAATAAATCATTTGTTAACTCTAAATCAAACAATGATTTAAATTTAAATTTATTTCCATAATCGATTATTATTATTATTATTATTATTGTTGTTAAATCACATTAAGAAAAATCAAACCGAATTAAATAAATCAAAGTTTAATAACAAAAACAAAAGAATTCGGTTAGTAATAATGAGAATATTTAATGAAAATAATTAATAATTATTTTATTTATTTCTGTCACCTTTTCAAACAAACCAATTTTACTCATCAACAACGACCTTACACACGCACACACACACACACACATTTGACAATTTTTAACAAAATATTAAAAAAAAAAAAGAAAAAAAAGAAAAGCTTATTACATAAAATAGAAAAAGACGTGAGGAGTTTATAACGTCGTTCAACACTTATTTTAACAGACTACTTAGTTTTTTGAATGGCCTCCACCACCAAACTATACAACTTATAAAATATATATTATACAAAAAATATTAATAATAATAATAATGATAATATGTATTTATTACTTGGAAAAAGCCGGTTAAACTAAAAACAAAACGCTTCGTACAAAATTTACAAATAATAAAAAAAAAAAAAAAAACTTTTTTTTATAATAAGCTGTTATGAAAACAAAGAACCCACGTTAACATAAGACGAGACCAAGTTGTCTCTTCCCCTCCTCAAGGTGAAGGAACTCAAAATTACCAACTTTAAAAAATAAAAAATTTCGAAAAAATAACAATGTACAATTTTCGTTTTCGCGTTTCTTTTTCGAATTTCCTTTCTTTTTTTACAAAATATATATTTTTTTATTTCGCGAAATGAAAACAAAATGAACATGAGCAATTTGTGATAACTTACTGGAAAAATTTAATACGAAAAAAACGACGAGTTTAAAAAAATTTTTTTTTTTTTTTTTTTTTTTTTTCATTTTCAAAGATTGGCATTGTTTGGCGGCTTGGACAAGTTTTGTACACCAACGGACACACAAAGGAGCAAATGTATTTTTTTTATTTTTTTTCATTTTAAATGATTTTTTTTTTTTTTTTTTTTAAATTACATTACACATTAAGAATAACCTATACACCGACTACCTCCCTTCCCTTCCACCCCCCCTTTCCCCCCTGGATCGACTCCCACCTAATCGATTCCAAACAAATACATATATGCATTTATTAATGTAACCAACTTATTTCAACGGAAGCCATTTTTACATGAAACTGTAATAAATGATGATAAAAAATAATAATAAATACATAAATAAATAAAAATAAGTTAGAAAAGGGAAATTTTTTTTTTTTTTTGTCTCAAGCCTAGCTAGTGAAATAAGAGGAATGGATATGGAGTTTATAATCTATGCGGTTAGAATACGTTCGTCTGGGCTTCAAGGTCAACCAAATTTTTTTTCTTTTTTTTTCGTCTCTCTCTCTCTCACACACACACACGCTCATATTTTTACCTCGCATTTAATTTTTATTTATTCTTTTCTATTTTTTTTTTAAACTTTTAAATCTCATTTATCTATTTAAAAAGCAACAAAAAAAAAAAAGCACAAATATATGTGTGTGTAAAAAACTTTATAGTTTGCTATTCAAATCCATAATTAAAAAAAAAGCAAGTCGTCCAACAAACAATCAATTAAAAAAAGAAAGCAATCACGACAAACACACACACACACGCGAAACCTTTTTCGTGTCCATGTTTTCCACGAGGAAAACATGGAAAAGGTGCTAAAAAGAAAAATAAACACCAAGTACAACGACCTTGCCAACCTTGGTAGCCTTGAAAAATCATTAATTGCCTCATTTCCATGTCTCGAACAATTACGACTGAAATCACCTTTTCAAATCCCAGGCGCTTCAATAAGATAACATGTTAAACAACATCTTTGACGACACTTCCGTTTACAATTTTTTTTTATTTGGGGAGCGAGTTGAGAAAAAAAACAAAAGTTTTGAGAGAGAGCGAAGAAGAAAAACTCCTTTTTTTTTTAAAACTTGCGTCCATCGAATAAATAAAAAAAAAAAGAAAAAAAAAAATCAATCGAGGGTGACCGACCGACCAACCAACCAACCAACCCTACCATTATTTCACCTACATATACATATATAGTAGAACCCTCTTGTAAGAGTAATAGCAGTAGTCATGCCCGAGACAAAAAAAACATGCAATTGTTTGTTGTGCAGCTCCTTTTTTGAAAAAGAGTGAAAAAAAAAAAAAAAAAAAAAAAAAAACATAAAAACTGAAAATATTTCACCGCCGACTATTAATCGATAATTTTTATCCTTTTTTGCAAATTAAAATAAATAAATAAATAAATGAAATATTTACCGGTCTCGGTTGCATGTGTGGCGGCAATGGTAATCCCGGATGATGCTGCGTCATCATGGCCATTTCACTGTTCATGAAAATCATTTGCTCTTGACTCGGATGCTGTTGTTGGTGCTGTTGCTGTAATTAAAAATAAAAAAATTGTAATAATTTTTGAAATTCACTTTTGAGGAAAAGCCCAAAAAAAATTTTTTTTTTTTTCTCCAAACAATAATTCTTAACATTTTCTTTAACTATATCCTCATGTTGACAAAAAAAACAAGCAGCTAGTAATAATAGGTATATTGGAAGTAAAAGAGGGATAACACTTAAATAATCCAATTGATTCTTTAATCAATATGGCTCATGTTTTTTTGAATTTTTTTCAGGGACGGGTCATATCATATTTGTTTCATGTCACTTCCCGTTCAGGACTTACTGAGAAAGACTTCTTTTAGCAGGGATCGATCACAATTTCACGGTTATAGATAAACCCTCGGAAAATACGTCAATTAAATCCTTTAAAAATAAAAAAAATTAAAAACAATAACGGCTAAATAATATTAATAATAATAATAATAATAATAGTGTCGTTTATCGTTAATTAATTATCATAATAATAATAATAATATTTTCAACAAATCGAAACGAAAGACACCGACCAAACTTTTTCTTTCTTTCTTTGTTAAAATTAAAAACAAATAATAATAACAACAAGAAAATCATTACAATCAAACGTACCTGAACCAATTCTTCATTTCCGAGCGCCCATCGAGCTGGTATTTTTCCAGGTAGAGGTATGTTATTAGGTGGAAATTCTGGTTGCTCTCCAGCTCCCCTTTGAAAAACGTAACCTATCATGGCATCATCTTGAGTTCGCGGTGGATTGTGACCGTGTGCTGTCGGTTGATTACTTAAATTTATCAAATTGGGGTCCTCCCCAGGCCACTTCATTTCTGGAAAATTAACATTTTTAATATTTATTTCTATATAATACATAATAAGTAACAAGCACACACAGCTAGTAATAATTCGCACAAGAAAAAATAATAAATAATAATAAATATTTGTTGTATATTACAAGTAAACCAAAAAAAAAAAAAAAAAAAAAAAAAAAAAACATCATCAAAATTATTTAAATCTCGCGTTATGTCAAAGAGAGAGAGAAAACAAAACATTACATAAAATTAACGTCAAACGCACCCGCACGCACACACACACACACACACACACACACACACACACACATATACATTTCGATATAAATTAATTATTATTATTATTTAATTTTAAAAACAAACGATTTTAACTACTATTACAATTTGTGTGTGCAACGGATTTTCCATCAACACCATCGATTTGATTGTTTAATTTTAATTTATTAAAAAAATAATAATAATAATAATTTTGTTGTTGTTCATCGAACTATATCATGTTCAATCAAAATTCAAATCTATACGTTTAATTAAATAAATATATATATATATATATATATATATATATATATATAAATATACGTAGTCTATTTAACATTAACCATATTTTAACAACAACAATCAATAAAATTAAGATGCGTAATAATAATAATAATAATAGTAATAATAATAATTTTAAAGATAATAATAATAATAATAATAATAATAATAATATATTATTATTAAATATAATGATCACTACGAAAAAATAAAAAATAAAATAAAATAAATCCTTTTTTTTTTTTTTTTTAAAGAATTCATTAATTATTTACAATCATTTTAAAAATTAATAAGAACTCTTTGAAAAAACGGTCTTTAGCGACGAAACCGTGGAAAAGCATTTTTCCAAAATGTCTAAATACATTAAAAAAAAAAAAAAAAGGTGGGGGGGCACATTTTATAATAATAAAAATTTACGTAATAAAATTATTTTTTTCTGGTATTTAATCACGCTTCATAACCATTAATTAATGTTTTTTTTTTTTTTCGTTTTCAAACTTATTGTATCGAGTTATGTATATATATATACATAATTTGTAACTTAAATGCAATTTAATAAAATAATTAATTAATTTTATTTATTTATTTAATTTTTTTTATTACCTTAATAAACATTCGCAACGTGTATACTTATGCCATCGTTAAATATTATTTATACGATCGTAATTTTTTCGAACCTGTTAAATAATTCTATTATTATTATTATTATTTTATATATATATATATATTTTTTTTTTGGAACGGTAAAGAGTAAAGATATCAAAGAGTCGCGATAAATAGAATTTTACAACAAAAAAAAAAAAAAAAAAGAAATTATACAAATATAAAAAAAGTTTTAACTTAATAAATATTATTACATCTACTTTAAGTTTACCTTTAAAAAAAA